>NC_061094.1:32568065-32603065 GCF_015104395.2 Macrobrachium nipponense
GATGGTTAATTATCAAAAGGGTAAAAATTAAAAGGGATAATCCAGGATTATCGGATATCACACGGTCACAAACTTAAACAGATTCTGACCCTAACCGAAATTACAAAGTATCTTTACAGTCCAAAACATGTAAAAACTGAATATATTAATTTTGTTGCTTATATTTATCTACAACTTTTTTCATTATGAAAGCTCCAAGTTTAAATAAACCAAGACTTAAATTTAGAACATTTCTATTATTTGATTTGATAAAACAAGATTCAATGATATTCCTTTTAACTGTGTCATTACATGGGACTAAGGCTCTTTCTTGACTCCAGTTAATAGGATGGTCTAAATCTCTCATATGTACAAATAATGCATTCGATATTTGCCCAGTTCTAACAGAATATTGATGTTGCTTGAGACGCTGTGAAAGAGATTTGCCGGTCTGTCCGTAATAGACTTTATCACACTTTTTGCAAGGAATTTCATATATGCAGCCTGGAAGATCTTTAGGAGAATTTTTGATTACTAAGCTCTTGACATTAATATTACTGAAAACAACATTTATGTTAAAAAGCTTTAAAATTCTAGGAATATCTAAAAACCTTTCATCATAAGGTAATTTTAGAATGTTATGCTTACTAAATTCAAGTTTGTCATTAGTTGAATAAAATGTTTTTCTAGCTCTTTTCCATGCCACATCTACAAAAGTCCTTGGGTATTTAAGTTTCAATGCAATATCATAAATAGTTTTAATTTCAGCGTCAATAAACTGCGGGCTACAGACACGTAAAGCCCTTAGGAACATCCCAGAAAAAACAGAGAATTTAACATTTTGATGGTGATTGGAGTAGTAATGAACAAAAGAGGCAATATTAGTTGATTTTCGAAAGACTGAAAAGGTGAAATTTCTATCATTTCTATGGACAGTTACATCAAGAAAATTCAAATTACAATTTCTTTCTTCCTCTACAGTAAATTTTATAGAAGGACTAAATTATTGAGATTATTAAGGAATTCCTGGAGGTTTTTGTGAACTGGCCAAATACAGAAGATATCATCCACGTACCTAAACCAAATAACTTTTTGGGGCAAAAATTCTTCGGTAAGAGTTTTGTCTCAAAAAATTCCATGTAAATATTGCTAAGGACAGGAGATAAGGGATTACCCATAGCCGTGCCAAACTTTTGTACAAAAAATTCCCCATTGAAACAAAATTTACTATCTTTGATACATAACCTTATGAGACTAATGAGATTTGCTACACTTAAGGGAATGTCATGACGCTCTAATTCCTCTTCCAAATATTCAAGTAAGTCATCTACTGGCACTTTTGTAAATAAAGAGACAACATCAAAACTAACCATATTAAAATCATAATTCAAATTTAAACTATTCAATTTGTTTATAAAATCAACATTGTTTTTAACATTCGTGTTAGAAATATTTCCTACCAAAGGAGTAAGAATTTTTACAAGCCATTTAGATAAATTATACGTAACTGAGCCCACTGAACTAATGATTGGTCTGATAGGGTTATTGATTTTATGTGTCTTGACTAAACCATACATGTAAGGTAGGGAGGCGCATTGCGGTGTAAACTGTTTAATTAAATGGTCCAAGCCCTTCAAAATGGATTTAATTCTTACCATAGAAATGATAGAAATTTCACCTTTTCAGTCTTTCGAAAATCAACTAATATTGCCTCTTTTGTTCATTACTACTCCAATCACCATCAAAATGTTAAATTCTCTGTTTTTTCTGGGATGTTCCTAAGGGCTTTACGTGTCTGTAGCCCGCAGTTTATTGACGCTGAAATTAAAACTATTTATGATATTGCATTGAAACTTAAATACCCAAGGACTTTTGTAGATGTGGCATGGAAAAGAGCTAGAAAAACATTTTATTCAACTAATGACAAACTTGAATTTAGTAAGCATAACATTCTAAAATTACCTTATGATGAAAGTTTTTTAGATATTCCTAGAATTTTAAAGCTTTTTAACATAAATGTTGTTTTCAGTAATATTAATGTCAAGAGCTTAGTAATCAAAAATTCTCCTAAAGATCTTCCAGGCTGCATATATGAAATTCCTTGCAAAAAGTGTGATATCTATTACGGACAGACCAGCAAATCTCTTTCACAGCGTCTCAAGCAACATCAATATTCTGTTAGAACTGGGCAAATATCGAATGCATTATTTGTACATATGAGAGATTTAGACCATCCTATTAACTGGAGTCAAGAAAGAGCCTTAGTCCCATGTAATGACACAGTTAAAAGGAATATCATTGAATCTTGTTTTATCAAATCAAATAATAGAAATGTTCTAAATTTAAGTCTTGGTTTATTTAAACTTGATGCTTTCATAATGAAAAAAGTTGTAGATAAATATAAGCAACAAAATTAATATATTCAGTTTTTACATGTTTTGGACTGTAAAGATACTTTGTAATTTCGGTTAGGGTCAGAATCTGTTTAAGTTTGTGACCGTGTGATATCCGATAATCCTGGATTATCCCTTTTAATTTTTACCCTTTTGATAATTAACCATCTGGTATTCCTGATCTTGTTTGTACATGAGGCCTTCCTCTCCAATTGTACTTTAGTAGCTCCTTGACGATGTCTGAATAACGACGAAAGCGCTTGGATTTCTGACTATCATTTTCCCGTGGTATTCGCTTACATATATACATATATACACAAAGATGACGGAAATGATGTCAACATCCCAGGTACACATTGTTTCTGCTAATCAAAAGGCCAATCATTCAAGGCTAAAGTGATTATATATACATATATATATATATATATATATATATATATATATATATATATATATATATATATATATATATATATATTATATGAGATGCTCAGATGAATTCGACAACAACAAAAATTTCTGGTTATTTGAAAAAAGTAACGTATTTACTTACGGAGAAAAAAAATGCGTCAACGGAAAACGCGAATTTAATTGTTCTTGGTGAAGAGGAGCCCATTCTAGCTTTCCACTGGACTCCACCACATAATGAGACCACTGACAATCAATATCTGCAAGCTAAGGAAAAAAGGAGCAGAATTAAGACTCACTTTAACATCAAGAAAGTGAAAGTGTTGTTAACAACACATGACGGTGATCCACAAATGTAAGTTTTGCATTAAAACTTCAGCAGTTTGCGAGCATTGTAATCACACGAGATAATTCATTTTTATAATTATCATTATTATTCCAAAAATCTTATCATAGCAAGAGTTAGAATAGACAAGACAACAGATACCCAAAAGAGAAATTCTTATAGCAATCGAAACACTTACATCAAATAATTACATTTAGCGGTTATTGGATCAAGATCTAAAAACTACATTCATATATATATATATATATATATATATATATATATATATATATATATATATATATGTGTGTGTGTGTGTGTGTGTGTGTTGTGTATGTATAATATCTAAAACATTAAAAGCAACATATTTGTAGGTAATACATACATGATACAGAAAAATTATAGTTAACTTTTAATGATGCATCGGGAGAAACCAATCAGATATGTTAGTAATTAATGAACATTTCACCTCGATATAGTGAGGGGGTTTCTGGAGAATATGTCAGTCGTGGGGAACTCCCTACGAGGGCAGCACGAAGTCCGAAGCTGTTAACATCCAGAACTGTCAAAGACTGAAGCTCAAGTCGAATTTACATCATGGATTACGCACTGTCGAATACGACAGACTGCATTAAGATCGGCATCAACGACGCAAGTCTATTCTCTGAGTTTTGATTGCTTATTTACTAACTAATAACAATAATAATAAGACTTCATGTACCCACGAGCATTCTTCTACTTGCGTCTGTCTTTGCTAGTATATTCATAACTTCTTCTTTTTTTTATCCCAATGAGGGGAGAACTTTATTTTTCTAGACTTAGCGGAAAAAGAAAACTTCTTGAAGCCTTGTCTCTGTGTACATACACCGGAGAGTTCATCTTTTATAGTTTCAGCAAAAAAATTTTTAATTTTCGATGATTTATTCAGAACGTTCGTTCACTTGTCCAGACGGTGTACAATTGTGAAGGGGAATGTAATACCGCTTCCCTAAGTATATGTCTAGAAAATCTTCAACCTTAGAAATAAATGGCATTAAAAATAATAAATTTGAAGACTACCTGCGACGTCATTGCGCTTTTTTGTCTGAAAGTGACAAGACATTGATTCGCTTGCTATGACATGCAAAATAAATAAATAAAAAAATAATAAGATTTTATAGAAGTGAGACTGAAACGAGTCTAAATTTCGCTTGATAGCATCTTCACATACCTGAGAAATGTCCTATAATCTATATATATATATATATATATATATATATATATATATATATATATATATATTAATATATAGATATATATGAAATCCCTGTTATCTGATCAATGGACACAGCTGACAATGGATTATCATTTTAGTAATGAAAAATCTACTATTCATTCCATCTCAATCAGGTCCAAGCGCAATCTTCCGCGAAAACAAGAACAACCAAATACAGTACAATTCTATCCCATTTCAGTTCTTAATGCGTAATGATTGTTTGTTTGTTTATATGGCGATTTTACGATGCATGAAACCAGTGGTTATTCAGCAACGGGACCAACGGCTTTACTTGACTTCCGAACCACGTCGAGAGTGAACTTCTATCTACACGTCTAACCCCTCAGTGGAATGCTCGAGAATCGAACTCGTGGCCACCGAGGTGGCACGTCAATTTAATGCATAATAATCTTCGCGATCCCTATGTTTTCCGGGTAAAGGACTGAAAATTTAGGCGACGTCGAAGCAACAGTTATTACTCATTACTTTACGTTTTTTTTTTTTTTTGTCGTCTAGACTTCAAAGTGATTTACACCTTGGCTATCGTGAACGCTTAAGCGAGAGAAAGACTGAATGACTTTCGGTAAACTTCGAACCCTGCCACCTTAGGGGTGGTAGATTCACAGCGCACTGATGTGCCAGTTCTTTATAGGCACAATCAGTTTAGTATTTCTCCTACTGACTAATACGGACTGACCTCTCTATGAGATAAAGAAACCTCATATAGCTCTATTTAACTTTATTTGCTTGAACAAAATGGGGACTTGATTCTAGTCTGCACGTTGTTGATGTTTTTTTTTTTTTTTTTTTACGTTGCACGGAACCAGTGGTTATTCAGCAACGGGACTAACGGCTTTACGTGGATCCCGAACCACGTCGAGCGTGAACTTCTATCACCAGAAAGACTTGATTCCAGTTAACAGTTCCGGATCTTTCCTAGATGGTGACCACTAAGGATTTCGGGGGTCGTTATCTAGAACTAATATATTTCTTGGGGGTCATTATCATCTTTATGATATTTACAGTCTTTTGTACTAAACACGCAAAATTGGATACATGCCGGGTTAAAACTCTTGGGGGTCACTATAGGAAAGATAACCAGTTTCTCCTACACTATATTTCAGTTACAGTGCCCGTCCTATCGTGCAGGTATATAATAAAAATTAAGTAAAAACCCACGCATTCTGCCTGTTACCTATAGCATTATTATTACTTTTTTCTTTCCAGTGGATGCCTCATATCTACATCCCGAAAACTACTCCGCCTTACATCGTGATAGGGTCGATGGTAGACATAATACATATAATCTTTGCTAAACTCGGACACTGGTGAGTCTCACAACCTTGGAATCAAATGTTCGAAAGCAAATAATATAAATGCTTGCAGGAAATGACATATACTGACCTTTTATTTTTAGTGGAGAAACTTGAAACATGTGCACCTATTAAAAATAACAGATTAAATGCTCGACCACTATCATTTAGTAGTTAGGGAACTAGTTTCAGTCAGTGCTTAACAACTGACAAATAACTAATGTAATTTGTCAAGATCTTTGCCGACTCAATAAAAATGAGGTCGACTTTGTGATTCCTGCTTCAGTGGTCAATATCTAAGTTTCCTTCGTACACCCGAACTAAAATTCCTGCTTTCTCGTACAGAATATTGTAAATTATCATTTAGTTGATATTTAAATTAAGCACCAGACTGAATATTAGCTAGTCTTTGCATTAATAAAAATACGCATCTGAAGAATTAATGCAGATAATGAGGTATCGAGGAAGTTACACTTCTGTGAGTAGCTTATTGACATATTAAAACCAATTTACTCCTTCCAGCACCACATGGGTCTTGGCTAAAGGACTCATCTACGGGACGCAGTTGCCCAACAAGACTTGGTCGGGTCTAATTGGACAGCTCATGAGGCATGTGAGTATATGTTGCACAGCACTTCTTTTGGCGATCCTCTACCGAACAAAATTAAATTAATTCTTATCCAATAACCGTTCGAAAATTGGGAGAATCACTAGCAATATGTTATTCACATTTAATAGCCATTATGAGTTCGCCGTCGCAAAGCTCTATGAAGTCAGAGTCAATCTCATCCACCAGATCGGGTGGTAATCGTACGAATCCAAAGGAAATCTTAAGACCGAATTCACAAATCATTACGTTTTATTGATAAATTCACGGTCCACCGACATACATTTCATATATTACAGATTGGAATAATTCAAAGGCATAAAAAATCCTTTGTTCGGAACTGGATCTGGATAAAAAGAAACTAACCAGTTCCCCTTGACCCGTCGTCATTCCTAGTTACATGGTGCAAAATCCTCCTATAACTTTTGATTCAACTTTGTAAAAGGAAAAACAGACAGGCGGAGGCGGACGCATGATTTCATCCCAGCCGGCAGGAAAAGTTAATAAATATGCAAATTTAGGAGCATTATTCTTAGACTTATAGTGAATATATTTCTTTGTAACCAAAGGTTAAGAAAGGCAATGCGTTTACTAACAACAATAAACTGTAGCATCTGACTCTTTCCAGCCTCCCAGAAAGTAGAAAACAATCGCTAGTGCCTAACTACATCGCGACATTCTAATGGCCTGTCCACACTAACGGGCATGCCCGTCGGGCACTTCCAGCTGTTTATATTTTCTCTCGCTTTTGAAGCAGTGTTACCAGATAATCTCATCATTATGGCTCCAAGTCCTATACTCGGTCGGTCAGTATAGTGGAACGGGTTACGAGAAGTGTTTCCCCGTCGGGCAGTGCCCGCAAGTGTGGACAGGGCCTAAGCTTCGCGGGTTCTAGGGGAATTTCTTTGTTTATTTCCTATCACACATTATAAAATGCTGCACACAAGTTTTCTAACCAATTTCCTTCTTAGGAGGTAGACGTGACTGGAACACCGGTGAGTATGACCGATTCCCGAGCAAGGGCGATCGACTTCAGCATTCCTTTGTACATGGACACCCAAGCAGTTGCGCACAAGAAGCCTGTTTACGAGTCAGACTTAGCCGGTTTCGTTAAGCCTTACAAGAACGAGGTGAGTCATAAATTGCCATGCAGGGAAATATGCCTAATCATCTTCATCCAGGTTATTAAGAGTCAACTCTCATATGCTTGAGCCTACATGAGTAATTCAGAATGTAAAGTGTTGAAAAGCTAACTAGATAAGAAACCATAGTGGTGTAGACATATATATATACATATATAACTTGGAAGATTTTCGCTCCTGGTAAGTTTAAGTTTAATAATGAAGACAGCGAGAAGACTGGAGAACATTTCTTCTTTTTAATTATTTTTATTTACACCTACGTTTCGGGAATCCTTTCCCATCTTCAGGGCTATAAATAGAATTAATTTTTTATAATATTAAAAGTATGCTAAAATAAGCTAATAATTATAAGAAATATAGTTTTGTAACACGACAGTCATTAAGCTAAACTAAAAATAAAGAATACAAAGCGACTTTAAGCTTTCGAGAACCTGCTCGATTCTCCTAAAATATATTATGTTGACATCTACACCACAGTGGATTTCTTCACCATTTTAGTGACTCATGCTAGTATGAAATTTTTATGAAATGCTAATTACTATTACCACTAGTAAGTTCTCAATAAATAAAACTAAATAAATAAACAAAAACTAAGCAACCTTGAACACGCAGATACAAATAGCTAACGATTATAATCCTACGTCTAGTTACTTAGTCTTGGCTCCAGATCAGTCCAATAACCTGCATAGCTGTTTATTAAAATAAAAATATATATGTATAATTTAAATATGGAAAATTTCTTTCCGCTCAAGAGAGAGAGAGAGAGAGAGAGAGAGAGAGAGAGAGAGAGAGAGAGAATATTACTCAAATGTTTCTATGTTGATCCTACCAGATCTGGGTTCTGCTATTAGTGACAATGATTATGGTGTTCTTCGTACTCTTGGCAATTGCTCACATCGCATTTGGTTCATCTCTCAAGAGGTAATATTCAGTTCTCGCATTGTATTTCCTTACGTAATTCTCCTTGAACATTACATTTATAAAAGGTGAAATTAATGAAAGCAACCGACTAGGTCGGCAACAAGTAATAATAAATAAATAATCACTGACAGGCCCATTGTTAGCCATCTTTCCAGTAGCAGTCTCAAACCTGTATGATACTAAATTAGTTTTTGTTCAAATCAGTTTTTATTTCGAAGTACACTTGACAAGAACCTTGCTACAGCTGATCTCTCGGTCTCTTTCAAGCTCTGAAAACCGCAAGGAAAAAGCTTGGTTTGCAACTGACCTGACAATAATGCCTCTACTTGGACAAAGTAAGTTAGCCCTCATTATTCTTGTTTTTTTTTTTAAGTCTGGTATATAGTTATGCAGATATACCACACGCACAATATAATATAATATATATATATATATATATATATATATATATATATATATATATATATATATATATATCAAAAAAATATATATATATATATTACACACACACACATATATATAATATATATATATATATATATATATATATATATATATATATATATATATATATATAATATATATATATATATATATATAATATATAGCAGTTGAAACACCAGCAGCGAAGCGCCAAAACCCGGAGCAGCGTTTTGTACAACTTTATTGGGACATGTTTCGAGCAGCACTATCACTCGTTATCAACCTACAAATTAAAATGAATGACATTGTAATTCTTGCAATCAAATTCACAATAATACAGCAAAATGACACATAAAAAATTATAAGAATGCGTTAAAAGATGGCTAATTTAAACAACTGAGTAAACAAAATAAAATAAGGCAAAATACAAGTTTGTCACAAAAACGGATGGTACAAAGGAACAATAAAGACATTAAGTCAATATACAAACCAGCAAAGTTGGGGACTAAAAGCACAAGTCGCAAAGTTGGGGACTAAAAGCACAAGTGAGGTTACAGCCACATTTCTAGCCAAAGAGGAAAGAGGCTTTATCTTGACAGAATATAAAACTTCTAAAATGTCGAGGTCTGTAGCAAACTGAGCAGAGGTTAGAATAGAAAAATCATCAGAATCTAAAGGGTGACCAGTCTTCTCGCTGTGTTCTCCAATTGCACCGTAACTGGGTCTTGAAAGATAATTGCCGGTACGAAATGACCTACCAAGGTGTTCAAACCATCACATCCAAGCTGATCTGGTAGTTTTTCCAACGTAAGGGGCATCACAACCACTGCACTGCCATTTATAGATCAGATTAGACTGAAGGCTTGTTGGTATAAGTTCTTTAATTTTAAAGAAAATTTATGGTTTATTTTCTAAAGTGAAATATATTTTGATATCCAGTTGAGGGTAACCAATGGACAAAATAGAAATATATTCCAGTAAAAGTTAAAGACAAATAAATGCTGTTTACCAATATCTTTATTCTCGTAATTCAACGGATAGCCATTGTTTTTTTAAAATGGCCATAGAATTCCAGGTCTTCATGCGAATTCGTCTTTGGCTAATGCTTTTATGTGTTTTATGGAGGAAGAATAGTTAGACGATTGTCCTTTGGATTTTAATTCCTTACTCCACAGGAGGTATGTCGATGATACATTTTCATTTTTAAGAGTAGTGACCAGATTCCTCATTTTTAGAGTACCTTGATAGTAGGCATATTAATATAACATTAATATAACCTTGATAGTAGGCATATTAATATAACGTTTGCTTTTCTAGATATTCTGGTAAAATGTCTTAATAATAAATTTCACACTTCAGTCGTTAGAAAGCCTACTTTCACAGGTTTTACGCCTAAATTTCAATCAGCTACACCTTTGAAATATAAGATGAATTTGATATTTACGCTAGTTACCAGATAATATCAAATTTGTTCTAGCTATTTAAATTTGCATGAAGAATTGGAATTCTATGGCCACTTTTAAAAAACAATAGCTATCCGTTGAATTGCGTGAATACAGATATTGGCAAACAACTTTCAAAGTTACATGTAAACAAACAACCCGAAAGTAAATGATAACGTAAAGAAACCTGTTATTTAATTGCCTTTAACTTTTAATGGAACTCATACGCACGATTTAAAAAAGCAATTAATTTCCATTTTGTCCATTGTTACCCTCAGCTGGATATCAAAATAGATTCCACTTTACAAAATAAATTACGAAATTTCTTTAAAATTAAAGACCTTATACCAACAAGCCTTCAGCCTAATCTGATCTATAAATGGCAGTGCAGTGGTTGTGATGCCACTTACGTTGGAAAAACTACCAGATCAGCTTGGATGTGATGGTTCGACATTTTAGAAGTTTTATATTCTGTCAAGATAAAGCTTCTTTGGCAAGAAATGTGGCTGAAACCTCACTTTTGTGTCTTTAGTCACCAACTTTGCTGGTTTGTATATTGACTTAGCGTCTTTATTGTTCCTTTGTACCATCCGTATTTTGCTTTATTTTATTTTACTCAGTTGTTTTAATTAGCCATCTTTTAACGTATTCTTATAATTTTTTATATGTCATTTTGCTGTATTATTGTGAATTTGATTACAACAATAATAATGTCATTCATTTCAATTTGCTGTTCTAGGTTCCGGCCTTGGTGTCCTTACTGATATATATATATATATATATATATATATATATATATATATATATATATATATATATATAATATAGTATATATATATATATATATATATATATATATAATATATAGATATATCTGCTGTGTGCATGAATTTTTGTCACATCAGTGCCATTTTTAATACAAAATCATCAGGCCACTAAATACAGAGCCCGTCAAGTGGCTATTACTTATCAATTATAATTCCCTTTCGGTATTACTTCTAGGGTAGAGTGAACTGGATATTAAGTGACATTCATAGCTTAACAATATATATATATATCTATAATATATATATCATATATATACATATATATATATATATATATATACATATATAAAATGGCAAGGTGATGACGGCTGCCCAATGAACAGTGAGTAGGGGATAGTGCTATCGGTGTAACACGCGGTGCACTGTAAGCATTACTTAAGGTTTTTTTTCCAGGGTCCCTTCGGGCCATAGCTGCAGCCCCTTTCATTCCTTTTTACTGTACTTCCGTTCATATCTTCTTTCTTCCATTTTACTTTCTACCGGCTCCTGACAATTGCTTCATGTTTTCCCTTTTACACTTTTCAAACCTCCTTTACTCTCAATCTTATTCTCAGCGCTGAATGTCCTCATATGTCCCCAGGGCTTGGCACCAGGCCCAAATCTCATACCCCAAAAGCCATCCTTGGCATACTGAAGGGATCTTCTTGATCGGTGACCCTCGTAAAGTCGTTGTGGAGGAGAGAACGGAGGATGAAAGCACCGTGAAAAATGTAGCTACATTTCAGAGGCTTTTGGGGGAAGGACGAGAGGAAGAACTAGAAAGCATCGGATGCTTATGTACATAAAAAAATGGCGGATATGTATGCGTATCTATCTAGACGCCAAGCCGAAGGGAATGGAATTTATCAATTGATCACACAGGCATTCTGCGTTCGATCACGAAATAAGGTTTTTAAGGTTATAAATTGCAACTAATTTGCCCAGTTACTGTACTTCACTAAGTTAAACTTATCTGTACCACTTAACATGGAAACTTATAAAAAAACATTTTGTAATCATTTTGAGAATGATCTCACTAAAAGTAGATTTAGTAACCACAGCAATACAAAACTTAGATGTTATTTTAATATCAAATAACTATCAGCATTATGTAGTTCATCATTGGAAGAGTGGTTTTCGCGCTCGGCTGCCAGTCCGGTGGTCCGAAGTTCGATTCTCGGCTCGGCCAACGCAGAATCAGAGGAATTTATTTCTGGCGTTAGAAATTCATTTCTCGATGTAGTGTGGTTCGGGTCCCACAATAAGCTGTAGGTCCCGTTGCTAGGTGACCAACTGGTTCCTAGCCACGTACAAATATCTAATACTTCGGGCCAGCCCTACGAGAGCTGTTAATCAGCTCAGTGCAATGCTCTGGTAAAACTAAGATATACTTAACTTAATCAGAATGAAGTTACCAGACAAGCATAATTTTGTCCTGAAAGAATAGTTATGAGCATCATTCAGCGGATCTTTCCTAGATAGTGATACCCAAGGGTTTCAACCCGGTATGTATCCACCTTTGCGGCGTGTTTAGTACTACAAGCCCGTTGGGCAGGACCGTAAAAAACATAGACAAAAGACTGTAAATATCATGAAGATAATGACCCCAAGAAATATGAATCCTAGGCAACGACCCCCGAAATCCCTAAGAATGATCCATTTAGCCAAGCGAATGATCACGACAGCAATTGCCATCTTAAAACATAGAAGAGAGAGAGAGAGAGAGAGAAAACTGACATATCTTTATTTCAAAGCCATCCCGTGGAACCCAACCAGCAACGGGAAGAGAGTCATCTCGTGCATTTGGTTTCTGTCGACTTTCATCATCGGCTCCGTGTACCGAGGGAACCTGAAGGCGATGCTCATCCTTCCCAAGCTACAGCTTCCCTTTGACAACCTGCAACAGCTTCTTGACAGCAAGATCGAGACTTACGTGCCTCGAGGATCTGCTCTAATGCAAACCATTCAGGTAAGTTTCCTGTTCTTGCGCGAGTGTTACCTGAACCCAAATACGTATACCACACACACACACGAATTTATATATATATATATATATATATATATATATATATATATATATATATATATATATATAAATTTTGGTTTACAGAATACTGTAAAACTATCACTTTATCTTCAAGAATTATTCCTATTTCACGTAAGTTCTTATAAATCATCACTTTTGTTTCCTAAAGTCTTGTGGGATGATATGCGAGTCACCCAGAATACATTTAATTTATCTTTCTTCGCCATCTTGAATGATACCGTTTATCATTTTACGCAACCATTTTATTTCTCATTCTGTTTTCTGAAAGTGTTTCAAATGTCGTTTTTATCTGAAGATGATCTATCATGTAACTACATTGCTCCCAAATCACTTTGAAATTGGCTGATTCATTATTTTCCAGATACATCTTGTTCTTTAATAGAGTCCTTATGCAGGAGATATAACAAATTAAAGTCACCTGATGTTAACGTTAACGCGTCTTTTTGTCATAAAATGATACCACAAGAGCGTCGCAGATGTACAAAGTTGAAGATTAAAGAGATATCTGAGAAAAAATAGGAAAAGTCAATTTTGAGCCTTTTCTACTATTTGCATATAAATAAACACACGCACTATATATATATATATATATATATATATATATATATATATATATATATATATATATATTATATATATATGGAAGCGATTGTTTGTGTGTTCGTATGTTAGTGCGCTATAGAAATTCTCGACAAAATTTGGCACGTGGCCCTCATTTGATCCAAGTTACATAATAGAGTAGGTTTCAAACCCGTACGTGTACCCATAGCCTTTCCTTTCCCTGTGTGACTTGTGGTAAATGAAGTCTACCATTTTATCATACCACATTTCATGGGTAAATAAACTCGACTGGTTTATCACACTTCACTTCATGTACTACCATAGAAATATAATATTGAAAATACTTTTCTTTCCTGAAACTAATAATTCTTTAAACGATTTTGAATTGAAAACAGTATATTGATTTTTAGTTAAAGGTTCAAGCAACGGGACTAAAAACTTTGCAATTCAAAATCGTTTAAAGAATCGGTACTATCCCAGGATTCTGATACATTTATGGCGAGCTTAGATGTTGAATCCCTTTTTACCAATGCTCCAGTTAGGGAGACCATTAGCATAGTTTTAGACAAGTTATTTCCCCAAACTGATTCGTGCTTTCATAATTTTAACCGTTTTACCTTTAAGTCTCTTTTAGAAATGGCAGTGCTGGACACCGCTTTTATTTTTAACAATAACTTATATAGACAAGTGGAGGGTAAGGCTATGGGGTCTCCTTTAGGTCCTACCTTTTCCAATATCTTTATGTGCTCGCTGGAAGAGAGCTTTTTAGATGAGTGCCCTCTTTCCTTCCGCCCTTTATTTTATAAAAGATACGGTTGACGACACCTTCACCCTTTTCAGGCGTAATTTTGATTGAGATTCATTTTTGGAATTCGTCAAATGTCAAAATAAATTCTTTAGAATGAAACCTCGGGAGCAAGACTTGTATTGTCCTCACTCATTCCTACAGTGGTATCACTTAAAAAGTCTTTGAACTTGCGTGAGTTCTTTTGGAACCTCTTGGGTCTGCCTACTTGATTGGAGTTTGTATCAATCTGAGATGCAGCACAAAAAATCTTAGCCTTGTCAAAGATACTAGAGAAACCCTCATCTGTTCTCAAGACCTATCAGGTCATTAATCAATTTGTGAGTAAAGTGATTAGATGTCTCAGCTCTTGAAGAACATCGAACCAATGTGCAGCAGACAGAGGAGAAATTAGGACTTCAGTGACATTATCGATATGGTCACTGCAGTCTTGACTTCTCCTCTGTCTGCTGGGTGCTGGTTTGAACCCACGAGAGAACAAAATTATTATTATCTAAAAAATTCCCCTTCGGTTAACATATATGAAAATATGTCAATTCCAAGGTAGAGCAAATTGGGTATTAAGAGGACAATTGTAGCTTGATGCATGCATATGAATCATAGTGATGTAATAAAAATTGGTGGGCTCAGTTACTGGTGATCCGGTTTTATGGGGAATATCTAGCGCCAAAAATTGGAGATTTTCGGTGCCACAGTGCGCCAATTTCCAGTTATCGGCTCCGATAATAGAGTTATGGAGCTGATACATAACTAACAGAGGTGCCATTAACTAGTTTTCAGCACCATAAGGGCCAATTTTTGGTTATCGGCGATTTTCACTTATCATCAAGCCGTCAAAACGGAACCCCCCTGATAACCAGACTGCCTGTGTGTGTGTGTGTGTGTGTGTGTGTGTGTGTATATATATATATATATATATATATATATATATATATATATATATATATATATATATATATATATATACATATACATATACATATACAGTCAATACCCCGTTCGTGGACTCATGATTCCTGGACTCGCCGACTCGCAGATTTTTCTATGGACAGTATGTACCCATTGTTTGCTGAGGTCGCCAATTTGCTGTATTTTTTTTTTTTTTTCTGAGAAATATTCACAAATTACTGTACTTTCATTTAATTTTCGTGACTATATGCACTTTTTGTGATAAAAACTTTTGTGACTAAATGCACTTCTTGTGATAAATGGTAGTATACGTAGGCATTTTGAGTGTTTTTGTGTGTGTGTGTGTTTTAACTATCAAAATACGGAGTTTTAAGAAGGAAAGAAGGAATTTAAATATTCGTGGATTTTAGCTATTTACAGATGGAGGGTACCCATCTCCCATGAATACTGGGGTCCTACTTTATATACATATCAACTAAAACATATTTTCCCTAGCATAGGGTGTCTAGATAAAAAAATACACACCCGTCACTTCCAGTTTCATAGTTTAACTTTGAATCATGGATGGAACCCCTAGGCAAAAGCTTTTACAATATTAACCTCTTCCTTTACCTACACAAAAGATTCAACAGACTCACCTACCTACACTGCACATTTCACTCATTTCCTGGTTATGTATTAATACATGTATTGTATATTGAAGTACAGCTTCCTCTCCATCCACCCCATGTTTGCTAGTTAATCCTCTCATCCTTCTTACAAACATGACCTAATTGTACATTTTTCATAATACTGTCACTGTCATCATACATCCTCTCCACATGATCCAAAACTACTGCACCTCAAAACACTGATGTACACATTTTCACCTAAACTGAGTTAACTGCAACTTTACTTCAACAATTTTTTCATTCCATCTGAAACATGTGCAAGATTTCTCACTCCAGTTTCAGTCTTGTTATTTTAATCACCTTTAACATTCACATTTCTCTTCCATAAAGGAGAATAAGCTCAACAATCCTTCATAAACTAGCTCCAGCTTCCTTGGCTACTTCTTGTCTCTGACAAATCTTCTGCTCACACCTTGCTATCCTTATTGTTTAACCTATACTGCAATTTACCTCTTACCTCATCCAATCATCCATCAAGTTTACTATCAAACACCTATACGAATCCGTCACTTCTATTCTTAATGCTGCTGAAATTCACTCTCATATTTCTTCACTTTCATAGTTTCAAATCATTCAATACCTTAAATCAGTTATCTCCAAAGAACAAGTACCCCACACCCCATTCTTTAGCCCTTTTCTTATCCTTATCTCATGTGTTTCGCTTATTTCTACTATTGTTACACACAAATAGTAGTCTTGTTGGAGATAAAATATCAAAACTTAACCAGTCATTTTCTTTGTGCAATCTAACAAACTCTGTTTTTATCATAAAAGTTATTAATTCCTCTGAAAAAATTACCTTCTGTATCATAATCCACTTCGAACTCAATTTTATTCTTTTCTTTTGCCAAAAGTAGAATTCCCCTCAACTAGATCACCTACCCCTTTCTTTTGCTACCACAGGAATCTTCCTCGAACTCGGGACTCTACCGCCTTAAAAACCAGCTTTCTTCAGAAGCGAACCCATTTAAGGCTTCTGATTTGCTAGTAAGAGGCAGTATTGCAGGATTCACAAGCGAACAGCTCCTGCTTTACATTATGCATGACATTTACAGAAAGGTCAGAATTAGAATGTTCTTGTATTGCAACCCTAATTGTTTGTCTCAAGTAGTAATAGTGATCTGGACAGGCTGGTGACACTTTTAACTATATTGTTACTAACAGCTCAAGTAAAATAGATATATGTACTATGTTATTAACAGCTCAGGTAAAATAGATACAAGTACCAGTATTACATTTTGCCACTAAAATCACAATTTCTGAAAGTAAACTGTATTTTTCCTAACTATACAAACCTGAGGTCCTTTACATATGGAATTACTTTCAGCACCAGTGGAACTCGGTCGTAAGATTCTATAACAAGGTAGTTAGGCAGTAACTGCTTGTCCGATAGTTGGGAGTCCTGCCCGACTGGATGTAAACATTCCACTTTGCTTTAGGCCCAGGAACAGATTGAGGGGTGAAATGAGGTGGGCATAAATGTAAAGGACCTCAGGTTTGTATAGTTAGGAAAAATACAATTTACTTTCAAAAATTGTGATTTGTTCCTTTACATTATACAAACCATCAGTCCTTTACATAAGGAAGACTCACTGATTGGTGGGAGGAATCTGAGTCTTGTGAACAGACTGGTGTTCGCCCAACCAAGGTTCCTTCCCTGGTCATAAGAGCAAGGGGGGGAGCCTTGCCTTTGTCCAAATGATTGGGGTGAACTGCAAGACCAATGGGCAGACCTCTGGACCAATTCATAAGAGGGAGGCATGCGTAACCTCTTATGAATAGCAAACAAGAATTTACAGTCGGAAGTAAGAGAGCAAATATATAGTATTGGTTTTGTCTCTTACTGCTGTCCACATCCCCCCTGGTTAGGGAAGGGACAGATACATGCTTCTATCCCTAATGAAAGGGAAAGAATGGAGCTCAGTCACATAGCTTACCTTCATCTGATGCCCTCTTGAGCATGTGACAACTGACATTCTCTGCCTGAAGGAACAGAGGAGAAGGAAGGAGGAAGAGAAGCCAGACACACTCTCATTCACCCTTTATTCACATGGTTACCACAAGGATGAGATGCAACCTTGTCCCACTAAAGGAGCTGGGTAAGCTACACAACTTGTTGAGCAGCCACCATGGGTCCCAAGGAAAAAGTGTCCAAGGACCTGTGGGCAATATCCCGAAGGTAGGAGGTGAGGGTGGTCTGGTTGGACCACACCCCTGCCTCCAGCACCTGTGACACCGACAAGTACTTGTGGAATGCAAGGGTAGGACCAATACCTCTAACTTCTTGGGCTCTTGGACGAAAGGTGCTGGCGTCGAAACTCCTTTCGGAGTTGTACGCTTTCCTGATTACCTCACAAAGCCAGAGAGAAATAGTGTTCTTAAGACACTTCTTTCTTAGTTACCCCGGTGCAAACAAAGAGGCATCGACACTCAGGCCTGAGTTGGCGAATTCTCTTCAGATAATGCTGTAGCACTCTAACAGGACAAAGTAGCATCTCTTCCGTATCGTTACCAGTAAAGAGGATCGTAAAGGACTCGAATCTATCGTCAGGGACTGAGGGATTCTGAATCTTTGCTATGAAACCCTGGATGAAATCGAGTGTCACCGATCCCCATCCCCTCGAGTGTTTAACATTAAAAGAGAGACCATGAAGTTCCCCTACTCTCTTCGCGAATGCCAGGGCCAGCAGAAGGGCGGTCTTGAGAGTCAGATCCCTGTCTGACAATTCCCGGAGAGGCTCGTAGGGTCTACGAGTCCAACTCCTTAGGACAAGAGTCATGTCCCACTCAGAGGGCCTGAGTTTCCTGGGTGGGCAAGACCTCTCGAAGCTCCTCAAAAGGAGGGATATTTCCATGGAAGAGGAAATATCCACTCCCCGCAGCTTTAGGCCTAAAGCCAAAGCAGCCCTATATCCTTTAACTGCTGAAACAGAGAAGAGCTTCTCTCAGCAAAAAAAGACTAGGAAATCCACTACCTGCTAAAGAGTGAATGAGTGGACCAACAACACCAACCACAGAAGACAGACTATTTTCCTTGGTATACTGCTGCAGAGGACTGTCTGAGGTATCCTGCCATCTCTGTTGCTGCTCAGCGAGAAAGGCCTCTTGCTCGCAAGAGATGGTGAATAACTGCCAGTTGTGAAGACGCAGGGAATGTACTGCCTGGTGGTACCATTTCATGTATGGCTGGCACAGCAGGTTGTGCCATGGGGAATCTCTCGCGGTGCCTCAGAGAGAAGAGCCAGCAGGTCCTAGGATACCAAATGGCCTGAGGGTATTTGGGAGCAACCAAAATCATCCGAGGGTTGCTGGTGACCTGCGCCCTACCGATCACCTTGCGAATCAGACAGAACGAGGGAAAGGTGTACACTTCGAGGTTGTCCCACGAGTGTTGGAATGCGCCTCTGCAGCTGCCCATGGGTTCGGCACAAAGGGGAAGAAAACCAGGAACCGGGAGTTTTCTCTTGTGCCAGGTGGCGAACAGATCCACCAATGGACCCCCCCACAGGTCGAACAGCCTTTCTGCCACGTCTGGGTGTAGAGACCACTCTGTCCCAGTCACCTGATTCTGGCAGCTGAGCTTGTCTGTCACTACATTCCTCTTGCCTGGAATGTACCTGGCTGATAGCTCTACCGAGTGAGCCGCTGCCCACTCATGCACCTGCACCATCAACTGATGCAACGGGAGGGACACTAGGCCCCCGTCTGTTGACATACGCCACTACCATGGTGTTGTCACTCATCAACACCACGGAGTGTCCCATCACATGTTCCCAGAATACTTGGAGCGCCAGAAACGCTGCCTTGAGTTCCAGGACGTTGATGTGAAGGTGCTTGTCACATCGATTCTACATACCTGAAACCAGCAACTCCTCCAGGTGTGCGCCCCAACCCTTGGTCGATGCATCCAAGAACAGGAGCATCTTCGGAGGGGGAGTGTGCAACTGCACTCCTGTTAAGAGGTTCCTGTCGTCTAGCCACCAGGCTAAATCCTCCCTCACTTCCTCCATGAGAAGAGCAAGGAAGGATTGTGGATCCCGAGCGTAACCAACACTCCTTCAGTCTCCATTGCAGAGACCGCAGGTGAAGACGCCCGTGAGGACTAACATCTCTAATGACGACAGGTGACCAATCACGACCTGCCAAATTGAGCTGGTTGTTCCTGTCATGACAGAAACCGTTGAGCTGCCTCCCTGGACCTGCTGATCCTCGAGTCTGCGAGGAAAACTCCTGCTGCTAGTGTCGATTAGCATGCCCAGGTACTTTATCCTCTGCTTGGGGTCGAGATCCGACTTCTCAAAATTTATCGCAGTCCCCAGATCGCGACAAAAGTTGAGGAGGCGATCCCTGTCCTGTAGCAACTGCCAGTGAGCTCGCCAGGACCAACCAATCGTCGAGATACCTCAAAAGACGTATCCCTACCAATTGGGCCCAAGCTGACACCAGAGTGAACACTCATGTGAACACCAGAGGGCCAGTCGAGAGTCTGAAACAAAGTGCCCTGAATTGGAACACCGTCCTGTCAAGGATAAAGCGTAGATACTTCCTGGAGGACCGATGGATGAGTATTTGAAAATACGCATCCTTCAGGTCCATTGATAGCATGAAATCTTTCTCCCTGATAGAATAGAGCCTAGAACATGCTGTTTCCATCGTGAAACAAGTCTGCAGAATGAATCAGTTCAGAGGAGCAAGATCTATCACTGGTCTCCAGCCCCCCATAGACTTCTCCACCAGGAAAAGTCAGCTGTAGAACCTATGTGACAGTTCTCGCCTGATTTCTATAGCTCCCTTGCTCAGCATTGTCTGCACTTCTTCTTTGAGTGCTATGTCCTTGGCAGAACCGGGAACGTATATTTGGTGATGGACCGGATGAGAAGTGAGGGGTGGCCTCAACTCGAAGGGGAGAAGATATCCCTCCCAAAGGACATCTACCCAGGTCTAGGCTCTGTAGTGCTGCCATGTTGCCCAATGGCTTGCCAGGCACCTCCCCACTTTCAGCAGCAAGTGAGGGGGAATGCCGTCCCTAGCATTTCCCTCTCTTCCCCTTTCGCTTAACCCCCTTTTCTGCGAGAAGAGGAAGGCTGGGAGGAGGGCTGACGCTCACATCTCGAAGCGAAGGAAGAAGGCTGGGTCTTTCCCCATACCCCCTTCGATGGTACAGGAGTCTTGGGGGCGGAGGAAGAGTTAGCTTGGCTCCGAGGCCTAGCCGCAGTTGAACGAGATGGCCCAGATGTCTTCATAACTGGCTGGTGTACTAAACGGTCGCTGTCCTCAGCTCTCCATTTTTCCACCGTAGCATCCACCATCTCTCTAGGGAAGAGAGAAGGAACTCAGCAATGTCCATTCCTTAGACCAACTGCCAACTCCGGGTCAGCCGACCTGGTTGCTCAATTCAGGACAGTGTCCCTCCTCCTAAGCACCAGGTTGGCCCACTGGCTAGCAGTCTGGTGGGCCAGGTAGGAGATAGCCCTACCACCAGACTGACAAGTCTCCTGAAAGCAGTCTTCTCCAGGAGCTACCGGTCCCGAAGAAGCTGCGATTTTGGATACTGTGAGGGACCACAGATCCAGCCAGGAGACAGCCTGGAAGTCTGCCATAGCAGTAGACTCCAAGGCCGTTGCCTCTTGCTGTGTGAACCAAAGGTTCTCCAACAGCAGGTGTTGCAGAGGCAAGCCAGGAGTTAGACGAGCTAACTCCGGGTCAACCTGTTTAGTTGGTAAAGGGTTCTCTGAAGGCATGTAGAAGCGCCACTGACGAGGCAGAGGAGGGAGAAGCAACTTGTCTGACCTGCTGTCCCTAAGCGAAGCTTCTTGTCCTGAGACAAGAGCGTTCACCAAGGAGGACAATGGAACCCCTACAGAAGCTCTGGATTACTTCTCAGGTCCCAAGAATGACTCTCACCAGGAGGGACGGTCAGAGGAGGCAACCATTGATCCTTCCCTGAGGTCACTGTACTGACAAATCAGCGCAATGACCTCCGTAAACGACCTATGTATCTCCGGAGTGACCACGTCCTGAGGCGACGGACTGTTAGGTCCATCCAGGCCGAGTCCCTCCCGAGACACTCTCCTTTCAGCACGAAGAACCTCATCAGCCCCCCTGTGATGTCCTCTGACCACTTGAGCATAAGACCTCTCGAGTCCTAGGACTGAACCAGGCACATACACTCTCGTGGACAGACCGTGAGGAGCGCACTCCTCACAGTACCCCCTATTCACCTCGCTCCTCCCGGTGTATCCCGAGGAAGTTGAAGGGACAGGTGAGGCAGATCTGACGCCCCTGCTCTGTCTCCCAGCAGAACTGGTGGATGGAGAGGGCTGCAAGCAATCACCAACCCGCGGTGATGACCAGTCTGCAGGTCTAGACGAGCGCTCTCCCTGTGGAGAAGCGCTGGTCCGAGGATGGTAGCGTTGATCTCTTATGTCAAGGAATTCACTACCAGATGACCGGACTGTCTGATCACGCTGGTGTGATCGATGGTCAGGCGATAGGTAGCGTCCACCAACACGACGAGAATGAGCACCATCCTCTTGACATGTCACAGTCCCAGAAGCAGCCGAAGCTGTTCCCAGGGACTGGGGTACCTCCTCCCAGTCACATATTTCCCAAGTCTGGAAGAGTATAGGGATGGGGAAAATTAGGACCAATCAAAGCGCATGGAGCTGATCCACAATGTCACAAGCCACGCCTTTTAGCTTTTAGGTCCCCAGTCCCATACCATTACTGCCACCAGTCACGATGCCGAAGAAATATTCACTTCTCAATTTCACAGTTTACAGCTTGTATGACATACATTTTAGTCAGATACTAACATCTAAAGATAATGAAACACTAATTTAACAACAATATATTCCTGAAATGAGATACACCATGAAATATATAATCAGTTATTGGCTTCTCACTCTTGGTAAATAATATTTTCACATTGCGGATTTCTAAATCATATACGTGAAAATGCATGTTTAAAGCCATTTATAAAGAGTTGCGATAACTCATGGGATGAATCAAACAATATACAAGATGGTAAAAATGATTGTATCTGACCTGTTTGTAGGGGAAAAGAGAGAGGGAGTAGTCTTACACTACGGATTTCTATGGACATATGTAATTTCATAGTACGTAATGCACATTACTGTGCATTGTATAAAAGCAATACAATGGTCATTACTAGGTCATGAACAGGAATCAGACTGATATAGTCCCTACTGTTTACAGGGACAGTGTCAGCTTCATTAAATTATGCCAAGAGCTAATGTGCCCTAAAAAGCCTTTCCACACTAGGAAACACTGTTTGCAAACAGAGTTTGCTAACAATGTTTGCAAACAGTTTGTAAACTGTTTGCAAGCAATGTTTCCTGTCCAGACTTCAGTTGTCGTTAGGATGCTTGTCGATGCAGTAGCTTCTGTATTCTACTTGGCTATTTTAAAAAACTTGAGGAGGGATAAGAGAAAGAAAAAGAGATGGGTAAGGATGTTTTTAGAAAAAGGAGCGTGTCAAGCTGACCTGCCTCTGGCTGAATTAAAATTAGATGCAAATATGCATGTATACATATATACATGCATATATATATATACTATATATATATATATTATATATATATATATATAATATATATATATATATATATATATATATATATATATATATAATTTACACACACACACACACACCGGACATATGTATACAGCAGTACCTTGACATACGAGATTAATCCATTCCGAGGCGGCCTTCGTAACCTGAGCTTTTCGTATCTTGAACCTCATTTTACATGTAAATTGCCTAATTCGTTCCAAGCCCTACAAAATCACGCAAGTAAATTTTATACTAAAGCTAAATTGACCAATAAACAATGAAATACAACAATTTGGATCATTCAATACCTAAATTGATACACACTACTAATATGTACTACATAGTACCTCTAAATAAAGTTTATTAGTGTACATGGTATACAAGAAATACTGTACGTCCATATGTACGTATGTAGTAAAATGTTGAACCTTACCTATCGAGCGAGGCTATCTCCAAAAGTGGCGACAGAGGAGGAGGACAAACGGCAGAAAATTTGTTACGTAGTACGTACACTTAACTTTACGAAACACATTAAAAATGTCAGGAAACATAGACTAAACTTTACAAAACACATTAACAAAATCGTAACACTTAACTTTACAAAAAAACTTAAAATTAATTTTTTTTTTCTTTTTTTGATTTTTGCATTTTTTTTTTTACTTTTTTATACTTTACGTTTTTATACAAAATTTCAATTTCTTCACCACTTTTAACTGTTTTTTCATAGTATCAATTGGATCTTCCTTTTTGCATACTCCTACTAAAGGCCTTTTTAAAAAATAACTATCCAAGGAAGATTGCTTCTGCCTACTTTTCACAATGTTCCTGAAATGACTCAGGCAAACGTCATCAAACTACAAAAGCATACGATCTGTGTAAGCCTTTTCGGGGTGTATCTTTTCTACAAATGATTGCACCTTATGAAAAGCAGCTAGAACATCGTTAATTTCTGCCGTTGTCATAGGGTCGTCCTCCTCTTCCTCACCGCTGCTAGACAACTCTTCTTGAACGAAGTTATGCTGCATGGCCTCCAATTCCTTCAGGTCATCTGTCGTAAGCTCCTCTTGGTGCTCCTCGAGAAGGTCATTGATGTCGTCCTCGTCGACGACCAGCCCCATGGACTTGTCGAGTGCAACAATCTCATCAAGATCTGGTTGCGTAACAGTTTCAGGATCGTCAACTGTTTCTCAATCTGCACCAGCTTCGCCCACGTCAAATCCCTCGAAGTCTCGGGCGGATATGGCATCAGGCCAAAGTTTCCTCCACGAAGAATTCAAGGTTCGCCTCAAAACCTCTTGCCAAGCTTGATCGATGAGTCGGATGCATATGACAACATCGAAATGCTCCTTCCAAAATTCACGCAAGGTGAGGTGTGTGGTATCGGTGATGTCGAAACATCTCTTGAAAAGATGTTTTGTATACAGCTTCGTAAAGTTCGATATCACTTGCTGGTCCATGGGCTGGAGGAGAGGGGTGGTGTTAGGCGGAAGATAAAGAACCTTGATAAAAGAATACTCCGCTAGGATATCTTCCTCGTGGCCAGGAGGGTGAGCAGGGGCATTGTCCAACACCAGCAGACATTTCAGAGGGAGGCGCTTCTCTTCCAAGAATTTCTTCACTGTCGGGCCAAAGCACAAATTTACCCACTCCATGAACAAAAGTCTTATTACCCAGGCTTTCGCATTAGCCCTCCACATCACTGGAAGCTTCTCCTTTGGCACTTTGTGGGCCTTGAAGGCTCGAGGAGTCTCCGAATGATACACAAGTAGGGGCTTCACCTTGCAATCCCCACTGACGTTCAAACAAAGTGCCAGCGTAAGCCAGTCTTTCATAGGCTTATGCCCGGGTAGCTTCTTCTCTTCCTCCGTGATGTACGTCCGACGAGGCATTTTTTTCCAAAAAAGGCCAGTCTCATCACAGTTGAATACTTGCTGAGAACTGTAACCTTCGCTGATCGTCATATCGTCCAATGTCTTAATAAAGGCTTCGGCCGCTTTCGTGTCCGAGCTGGCCGCCTTCCAATGCCGCACCACCGAATGGATGCCAGTCCGTTTCCGGAATTTTTCAAACCACCCATGATAAGGCCTTGAAGTCTGGGGTTGGCATCGATGTCCCTTCTCCTCCATCGTCTTCGGCCTGGGCAGTCAAATCGCCGAAAATAGCGCTGGCCCTGTGGCAGATTGCTGTCTCGGTTATCGTATCGCCAGCGATTTCTTTGTCTTTTATCCAGACAAGAAGCAGCCTCTCCATCTCATCGTGCACATGGCTCCTCTTGCTAGACAAAATAGTCACGCCCTTGGAAGGTGTAGCTGCTTTGATGGCTTCCTTCTGCTTAAGGATGGTGCCTATAGCCGACGGATTTCGGCCATATTCCTTAGCGATCACACTCAACCGCATGCCAGCTACATACTTCTTGATAATCTCCATTTTTGTCTCCATAGGGAGCATCCTCTTCTTTCCATGAACTTCAGCAACTTTCTTGGGACTCATGACTACGTATATATAATGTACGTAATTAAGTTATGTAGTATACGTATGTACTAAAGGTCTCACACAACACGATAAAGTAGTACACCAACGAAATCACTAACAAATTTACGCTAATAAACGAAATCGTATAAAATGAACGAATTCAGCGTGCGTATGATAACAATGCTGCTACCGAGGGGCCGAAGAAGAACGCTGTTTCGTAGATGCACGATGGGAGAGATGCTGACCAATAGGAGAGCAGGATCTTATGGCGGTGACTAGCATCAGGAACCAATGGGAGAGTGGGAGGATGGTTGCAAGTCTACTCAGTTGGCGGGGCGCGAGTTTTAAAATTGTTATCGGTGGTCCGGGCGAATCTCGGGACTTTACAGCAACAACCTTTCGTAACCTGAACTATTTTCATATGTAGAGCCAAAAAAATCTTCGTATTTGCCTTCGTAACTCGAATTTTTCGTAAGTTGAACCTTTCGTATGTCGAGGTACCACATACATTTACGCATGTATACATACACACACACACACGCACACACACACACACACACACACACATATATATATATATATATATATATATATATAGATATATATATATATATATATATGCAATTGTAATAGCCACAATGCCCTCTTAACTTCTTGAATTCTTTGCTCTTTTTTGGATACGCTTGTCACTACAAAGCATGAAGATCCAAGCGTATGAAAAAAAGAGCAAAGAATTCAAGAAGTTAAGAGGGCATTGTGGCATTACGATTGCATATGTATCTGGTAAAAAAGTGACCAATAGATTCTACATTTTAATATATATATATATATTATATATATATATATATATATATATATATATATATATATATAATATATATATATAAATATATATATATATATATATATATATATCACATATTTATACATTATACATACATGTGTATATATACATATACACAAACACTAAATGTTTTCCATTCTGGATGGGAAACAAATATGTGGTAAAAAGTATTGCAAACTTTGTTTGCAAACAATGTTTCCTAGTGTGGAGGAAACATAAGGAAACCTGCGGTATTGTTGTTTTGGTGATCTAAGTCAGCCTACCGTAACCAAATATAGTTACCTGACAAACTCATCCTGTCTGTAGCTAATCTGAATACAGTTGTTTTTCAAGGTGTACTTGATAAGCGTAGTAAAAAAATTTCCTTTTTGAGGTGGATTCAGTTTTGATAAAACCTTCCAGATGTCCTTACCTGATTGGTACTTTGTCATTCATTGTGTACAAATATATAAGAACTTTATTGAATATTTTTTGCTTTTGATTTTTACTTTTCATACATTGTGTACAAACAAATAAAAAGTGATAATATAATTCAGTATTGAATATTTTTAGCAAGCCCTTACGTGATTTTTGCTTAAAATTAATTGTGTACAAAGAAAACACTGATTATTTACTTTATTTAATATTTTTAGCAAACCCTTCGAACTTGTCATTCATTGTGTGCAAACAATTAAAATGAGTATTTCATTAGTATGTAATACTTTTAGCAATTACAGGAGTACAGATTACTACCTGTTTACGGAGTTACACTAGACTTTTTACTGAGCTGCACTAAGGCAGAATTGATGCATAAATTGATTAGAACTGCGATATGCTTTAAGATTAATATGAATGACACTTTTTTCCAAACTCTCTATCAACAGAAAATTTTATACAAATATTCAACATGTATCAGTTAAAGCCAGGGATAATAGTGGTACTACTATTTTCATACAAGCTCACACTCAATGGCCAAATGTATGCCTTAAATTAAAAATGTTTGAAAGGTGTACAGGAGGAAAACCTCGCAGTTGCACTATGAAACAATTGTTAGGAGAGGGTGGACAATAAGCTGGAAGAAAGAGAATATGAACGGAGGTACAGTAAAATTAATGAAAGAAGTTGCAACTAGGCGCCGAATGGACGCTGCAAAGAACCTCAAGTAATGCCTACATTGTACCGAATGAGGTGTACTGACGGCAATATCCCTATATGGGGTGCATAAATTTATCATCAAAACTGTATCCTCCACATTTCATTTAAGCATAATGCGGTTATTATTTTAGTACTGTACATAATACCTTTTTATAAGCTGAAACAACAGGCAGTAACGCCTGAAAAACGATCTACCATGTTTTAAAGTCGTCTCTTTCAAAGCCCGAGATTCTTGATGGGAGTCGAAGTGCCGCGAAGTTCTTGGCCTCCTGTCTGTAGTCTGTAGTGCTAATTACAGGTCATATACCATCATTTTTACATACCATCAATTTTACCATCTAGTACAGTGGTACCTCGAGATACAAAAGGCTAAACTTACGAAAAACTCGAGATACGAAAGCCAATAAGGCTTAATATTTTTCACGGTGTATCTCATTTGAAGAATATATTGTTGTTAAATTAGTGTTGCATTATGCTTAGATAGATCTGACTAAAATGTATGTCATACAAGCCATAAATTGTGAAATGGGGGTCTTTCTTTTGCATTGTGACTGGTAATAATGGTTATGAATGGTTATGAGACCGAGTGTGGCTAAAAGGTGTGGCTTGTGACGTCATGGATCAGCTCCATGAGCTTTGATTGGTCCTAATTTTCCCCTATCCCTATACTCTTCCAGACTTGGGAAATATGCCCTCCTGAAGTAGCTGCAGTAGATGGTACCTCTATGGTCCCAGCCTTGTTCGTCTTGGGGGTGGGGCGAGACCACCCTCTTCTTCGGCCGGGCAGTCTCAGAAGTGGAGGAGGCTGCAGAAGACGAACACAACGACGAAGACGAAGAGGACGACGACAACACCTTCCGCTTCTTCTTAAGACTTCATCACCAGCTCCCTCAGAACAGCAGAAAGATCTCCCAACCAGGACGGGGCTGCAGCGGCGGGCTCCAGCACAGCCTGGGACAGAGGAAGTGTCGCTGCAGCAGCGCTCCCATGGGGAAGGACAGGAGTGCAAGGCATGGCAACAGTGACAGGAGGGAAGTCCAAGGGCGAGCTCTTTGGGCACTTGAAGTCCAGGGGAGCGAGGACGGCATAGCCTGGAGGAGGAGGTGGGAGATATTCCATCCTCGATGTATGCGGCACCGGTGCCCCACTGCAGCAGATGTTGTGACCGATATTACATGACGGGTGTACACCAGATGTGGTGTCACATACCCAGGCATTGAGATGGTCGTGGTCGTCCTTGATTCAGCTCCATGGGTCACTGGGGCTGTTGCGTGATGATTCGGCAGTCTCTGCAGAGACGGAGTGCCAGGTAAATTCAGTGTACGCCATACCTGCTGCAGGTCCCCACCTCCGAAGTCAGACGAACCTGAGGGAGCATAAGTCGGGTTAATGGGGGGAATTCCTGTTCGCCTAGAGGGGGAAGGATTCCCCACCGAGCAGCCAGAAGTTCCCAAGTGCAACTCCAAGCCGGCATGCCTCCCTCCCTCTTCTGCACTCGACACGTCAAGCGAAGAAACGGAGAGAGACATGTCCCCCGAAGGGAAAAGAGCAAGACGGGGGAGTTTACGTGGAGGAAGGAAAGAAAACGATGTATCAGTCACCAAGGGAGTCGAGGAACTCTCTGACGACGCCTTGGAAGACTTACGTGGCTTCTTCCTTCCCTCGTATCTCTCCCATTGCTCTTCCAACCAAGAGATACAAGTATCACATGTATTATCTTTATTACACTCACGCCCCCCAGCATCTCGCACAAAGGGTGTGAGGGTCCACATCCAGGCTAGACTGAAAAGCTCCAAATTTCCTGCCCCTACTCCAGGGCATAATTACCGCGTAGATGAGGGGCGAGTGGGCTTATCTGATTCGTGGGTTTGCATATTCACAATACAAACACAAAACAATGACAAATATATCAGATAAAAGAAATAAAGAATTGGAAGGTCTCATGACATTGGCAGGCAGAGAGAGAACGTTTGCACATGACGGTGGTCGAAAGCAAAGTGGAAAGTTTACATCCGGTTGGGCGGGACTCCCAACTATCGGACAAGCAGTTACTGCCTAACTACCTTGTTACAGAATCTTACAACCGAGTTCCAGCTGGCAATGAAAGTAATTCCTTATGTAAAGGACCGATGGTTTGTATAACATGTAGGAACAAAGAATGGTAGTATTTTGTACTCAATTTAATGTGAATGTTTACAAACATAAGAAGCCCTTCAGGGAAAACAGTTACTGAAGTTTCAGTGAGGAATTTTCAGCAATTTCTCTAAAATGGTTGTTTTCATGTAGAGGGTCGATGTTCGATAAAACAAAGTGGCAGTTCTGTAAATCATAATTGGCATAAATTCAAGTAAAATAGTCCTTTTGACAAAATGACAATTGTAGTACTGATAACTAAAAAACCCAAATTTGACAGAATGACGGTAATACTGACTAAACCAGAAAAACAATTTCAGAAAAGGGCAATCCCAAACAGTACTATAGAAATTCTAGCAAGTTAGGAAATGCCTTTTCCTCCAACTCTAATGATCATATCAGGTAAATGAGTAAGGTTGTTTTTGGTGGGATTACAACTCAGCAGTAAAAATGCACCAAGCTGAAACCTTCAATGAAAAAAAATAATAATCTAGTGGAAACTCTTGGACACCTTTCTGAATGGCTTTGCGCTGATGCGTACATGAAGTATTCTATATAAATTTGTTTCCATACAAATTGCAAAACTGTTATACCTTTCTGGTAACCAGCATTAGTGCCCAGACAGCAGGCAAATCTGTCAATGTGTTAGTCTGTCCAGCTGATAGCTATTAACCCTTCTTGGAAATGTTTGATAATAGTTGTTTAATTGTTATGCTCCTCAAAATGTTTCCAGAGATGGCAAATTTCTCAATCTTATGTAACCACATAATGATATATCTAAATGTCATATTATATAATGAGAATTTAGAGTATGAACAAATCCACACCTTAAAATTATTTGAATCTCTCTCTTTTGGTTAATCCAGTGATTGCTATATTATTTCTCTGATCTGCTTAACAAGCATACCACCTATTAAAGGAGAAAAATGTTACCTTTGGAATACTGATGGATTCACTCACATCGAGGATTTGCTTTCCCTGCAGACCAAAACCTGCCCTTTATACCTAGCATCACAGAAGTTCTTTGAAGCAACAAGTATTGGACTTGGATTCCCAAAAGGCTCACCTCTAAGGGACAAGATCAATCCTATGTGAGTTTAAATTTTCACTTTCCAAAACATCATGTAGCTATTTCAAAATATCTAGGAAAGATTAGTCATACAAAATCCGTTTTCTTTAACAATACACTGGTACAAAAACTAGCTGTAGGACTGCTATAAACATCACAATAACATTTTGTCAAAGTATTGTGGCATAATAAAAGCTAACTAAAAAAAAAAAGCAAGCAAGCTCCCCATAGTTATTTTTTCGTACTGGCTGACAAAATTTCCCACAGCCACACTTTCCCCTTTACGTTACTTTTTACCCGCAGGACAATTGGTTCAACGAACACAGAACACACAAAACCAAAACAAACACATGTACTCACCTCAGGCTCTAGATACTCAGGGATAGGCTGTGCTGTCTGCTGGATATAGATCAGGCTAGGCTAGCCGAGACACAACCACCGCCGAGAATCACAACACAAAACAACCAACCGAGAACCACAACCATATAACAACTTAACAACCCGACAAATTACTGCACAGACGAACACCAACAGCTCGAAACAACACGACAAGCAAAATGCACAAACACCCTATTCTTCCTCAAAACAACCAGACAGACACAGCACAACAACTTTGCATCAAAATCAATCAAATCACCCAATATCAATTGACCATCAATGAACAAGACGGCTGCCAAACCAACTCTATGACTGACTTCACCGACTTCCTCACTTCTCATGAGTCATGAGTATTGAGTACTCATGAATCCCATAAGTTGGAACACACTACTGCCACTGATAATCCCGGCGATCGCCACAACAGACACAAACATACACACACACCTACGACCGCCATCAAACCACTCCCATTTATTCCTCAACCAATTTTGCTATCTCTCTCTCTCTCTCTTCCATGCAACCCTCGAAGACGTTGTCAAATATAAACTACCATTATCACCCTTCCATAGTATACCATCAAATTCAACTTTCAATAATTAATAATGATAATGCCTAGTTACTTGAACAATGCAACATTTCTGCTTGCACGTTTCCAGTGAAGCAACTTTTAGATTATCTTAAAAATGATTTTTTTTTAAATATTCAATTTTTACAAATATTGCAAATATATGGTAAACACTCTTCCCAAGACACTTTAGGCATAACTGATTGTGGATTTAGTCATCGATCACAAAGAATTCTTCCGATTTCTTACCAGAATCTATAACTTAAAAGAATTCGGTATTCTGGATCACCTGTTCAAGAGGAGGATCAAGGATGCTTACTTGTGTCTCATAAAAGAATCCCTTGGGACAGATGCCCTTCGACCTTTGGATGTTGGCGATTTCTATGGAGTTTTCTGCGTTTACCTTGGAGGTCAGTGTACATGCATATGGATAGTAATAAATTTATAATGCAAAGATATTAGGAAACTCTTCAGTGAACTTAGCACTCTGAGACTGTTTTAAAACTTTACACATTTGACAAATACAGTTGACTCTTCCTCTAGAGATTAATTGGGATGAACACTCATATATCTCATGAGAAAAAATGATAATAATGTTATCAATAGTAACGTGAATATCTAATGGAAGTATACTTTATTATTATTATTATTATTATTATTATTATTATTATTATTATTATTATTATTATTATTATTATTGAAAATAATGGCTATTTCAGCCGCGTTTATTTTGTGCAGTAGTTTCTCTATTCTTGCTATCACTGACTTTTCTTCTGTACTCAAGTTGGTTACTAAAACGCCAAATGGGGGATTCGTGTAAAAAAAACGTGGTATTTGTCAAATTGAATATATTATGCGAAATGCAGTACAAATGGGATCGTAAGCCTAATTAAGAAAAGATACTAAATTACTCATTCTGGATTCCTCTTGCTCAGGGGCGTCTGCTCTCTCTCTCGCTCTCTCTCTCTCTTCTTGCAAAGTTTCGTCCTTAAACCCAGACGGACATCTCCGGGCAGGTGTTGTGGGACTGAAGTTCTTGTAGGTGTTCTACAGTATATATAGTCTGTTGCACAGCATGGGGTCCTTATCGAAGAATTCTGATTGGCTAACTGGCTCCGCTGCTGATTCCCTGTTGGCAGATGCCTCAAGATCAGAGGTGGGTTCTAAACGGAAGCTGCAGTAGTCACTCAGACCGTCGTAAGGGAAAGGCGCCTCTCCGTGCAGGATTCTTCTTGGTGGAAGGAGGCAGTTGCATGACGTCACTACTTGCCGAATTGCCATTGGCTAGTTGCTGTTGCATGACGTTATGCCAGGTATAGTCTGGTGTTTCTTGATCTGGGTTGCCTTGTTCGGTGGTCGTATCTGGTGTGGTATTATTTAGTAATACCATGACGTCTTGGATTAGGCTTCTCCGTATGCTAGTAGAGAGTAGGAAGGCCTCTTGAGGGCTTCTTGTCTAGGGTGAGGATGGCTTCCAGCAAGCATAGTCTTCTTTGGACTGGGGCATTGGGGCATTGCCCATAATGGTGTTGTTGATGATTAATGCTGTCATGAGACATGGGATGGAGCATAATTGTGAAAGGTATGGGCATGGTTCTTGATTGCGCCCTCTTGTACTAGACAGCATATCAACAACACCACCATCATCGGCAATGGCCCAGACCCAAGAAGACTACACTTGCTGTATATATAGTATATAAGTATATATATATATATATATATATATATATATATATATATATATAGTATATATATGTATATATATATATATATATATATATATATATATATATATATATATATATATATATATATATATATATATATATATATATATATATATATATATACTATATATATATTATATATATATATATATATATATGTATATGCATATTTATATGTATATATTTATGTATATGAATAACTTGATCACGAAGTATGTAAAACGTGATGCTATGCATAAATAAAGTTTTTGCCACGAAGGAAAAAATGAAAAAGCGAGATAGCCGAGTACTTTTGGTCCTGTTCGGACCCTTTACTAAGGCAAACTGATTTTACAAAGGGAGACATAGTCAAAAGAAGGCTTAATATCCAAACTGACACTACCAGATTAGCAATAAGGGCGATTTCACTCTACAGAAACGAGGAAACGCCTGAGGGTAGCCACACCTTGAAGGATACACGTAGTAAACAAGTTATTCTTCCAGAAAAACAGTACATTTTGAAAAAAACAAGGAAGCATATACAATTTAATATCATGAAATTAACACATTAATGAAAAGACGAAAGAAAATATAAATATATATATCGAGCAAGAGAAAGAGTGAGAGAGTATATCGAACCGAGATAGAGACAGACAGACAGACAGACAGACAGACAGACAGACAGAGACAGAGACAGAGAAATAATAGCTATATACATGTGGGACTAATTTATTAGTAGTTCATTTATTTTAAGGTCCTTCATAAACATCTTACAAATATATGGGTCCAAATGGTACATTCCCAGACTAAGATTTAGGTTGTTTTTATTAGTGATTTGTATAATTGCCGATTCCAGTAAATTTCTTGAGACATAATCATTAGATCTAGCAATTACCGAGGTATCACCCCAATTAATACAATGAGATTTTTCACTCAGATGAATGAACAGTGCATTTGAAGTCTGAGCTGTTCTAACTGAATACATATGGTATTGTTATAAGAGAACACTACATTAACATTAAACGATTTAAATATTGATTTTATGGTTTCAAATCCACGAAAGTAAGGTAAGCTAAGTACATTTTTAGGCATTTCTTTTTCACTGTTGAAATCGAT
>NC_061094.1:32608065-32664600 GCF_015104395.2 Macrobrachium nipponense
AATCATTCGAGCTACTAATGTCTTTTAATGTCTAATTCGCTCTACCTCAGAATTGATATATTTTCACATATGAACCAAAAGGGACATTTTAGTTGATGATAATTTCGTCCCCTCATGGGATCAAACCATCGTCCAGCGGACAGGCACGACATCAAGACAACATTGATGTTACCGATTCGGCTAACAGTGAGGCTATAAGTTTATACCAATTCTGACCTTACAAATCACCGTCAAACTCGGTTTTTTTGTAATTAGAATTGCTATGAAACCCCCTCTACAAATCACCGTCAAACTCGGTTTTTTTGTAATTAGAATTGCTATGAAACCCCCTCTACCATGTTAGCCAATTCGAACATAGCCATATTACGAATAATTATCACTTCACCGTGATTCATATAAGTCATTCGAGTTACAAATGTCTTTTAATATCTAATTCGCTCTACCTAGGGATTGATATATTTTCATATATGTACCAAAGGGGAATTTTTAGTTGATAGTAATTTCGTCCCCTCAAGGGATCGAACCATCTTCCAGCGGACAGGCACGAAATCAAGACGACATTGACGTTACAGATTCGGCTAACAGTGAGGCTATAAGTTTATACCAATTCTGACCTTACAAATCACCGTCGAACTTGTTTTATTCATAATTAGAATCGATATGAAACCCTGTCTACCATGAGGGGACGAGATTATCAACTAAAAATTCCCCTTTGGTACATATATGTAAATATATCGATTCTGAGGTAGAGCGAATTATATATTAAAAGACATTTGTAGCTCGAATGATTTATATGAATCATGGTGAAGTGATAATTATTCATAACATGGCTACGTTCGCCAAACGTTTGAATTGGCTAACATGGTAGAGGGGGATTTCATATCGATTCTAATTACTAAAACACCGAGTTCAATGGTGATTTGTAAGGTCAGAATCGGTATAAACTTATAGCCTCACTGTTAGCCGTATCGGTAACGTCAATGTCATCTTGATTTCATGCCTGTCCGCTGGAAGATGGTTCGATCCCATGAGGGGACAAAATTATTATCAACTAAAAATTTCCCTTCGGTATATATATGAAAATATATCGATTCTGAGGTAGAGCAAATTATATATTAAAAGACATTTGTAGCTCGAATGATTCACATGAATCACGGTGAAGTGATAATTATTCATAACATGGCTATGTTCGCCAAACGTTCGAATTGGCTAACATGGTAGAGGGGGTTTCATATAGATTCTAATTACGAAAAAACCGAGTTCGACGGTGATTTGTAAGGTCAGAATCGGTATAAACTTATAGCCTTGTAAGGACAACGCTTATTCATAATTTTCTCTGTATATAATTCATCATTCGCGTTGTTCTCACTTCCCCCTGAGAGAGCATTCAGCGGGCTTTCCGTCAGTGTATAAAGCTTGTATAACCACATATTGTGTACTTTTATATTTTGTATTTTATGTCTCTCAAGAAACACAAATCGGGTCTCGCCGACCCACTTTTACTCTCTCGCGGGTCGGTGACCACATTTCCGTCCGCATGCTGTATATTTATATTTCCCTTGACTGTAATAAAAATCAGTACACTTCTACCTGCCTCTTTGTCCACCTCTCACAACTGGTGACCTCCCGGTTTGGACGGTGACCCAAGCGGTTTTGGCTCAGCCATTAAGGGACTCACTACCGCCGCTCACCTTCAGAGATCTTTAACGGACTCATACGGCGCCTCAGTATAGATCTCTGAAAGCTCCTACCGTGGAAATAACCAACGCCTCTAACGGACTAAATACGGCATACCTGCCCAAGGTGTGTTCAGGCGTTTCCTCAAACGGTTTGGCCCGCCATTCACGACTCTGTCGACCGTTTTTGTGAGAGAGGACAATGGGCGCAAACAGTACCTCGCGGGAAACCTCGCGGGAAACCCGGGCCTCCCCGCCCCAGCGACGGACTCTGACACAGCGGCCGCTCAAGCTGTCAAATTGCCCCCCTTCACAACGGCTGACCCGTCTTCCTGGTTCTTCCGAGCCGAAGGGCAATTCCGGATCGCGGGGCTCACAAACAAAGTGCTGCAGGCTGACCTCGTCGCAGCGGCTCTCCCGACAGAAGTGTTCGACCGAACCTATCTAACTGGCTGACCGGTCGAGCACGAATCGGACTTGTCACGCTCGACGAGATAAAAGAAAGGCTCTTGACAGCCTATTCCGTGCCTATCGCTGAAAGGGCCGCCCGCGCCCTCGACCTAGTCGCGAACCCCATGCGCGGCGCCGACACCCAAGATGCCTGGGACACTGTTGGATGGGCCTCGTCCGTTCTGCCCGAAATAGGCCCCGACGGAAAAAAAGGTAGAGATCAGCCTGAGCCGCGAAATATTCCTGCGGCAACTCGAGCCGGACGTCCGAAAGCAGCTGACCGACGCGTACACCCTAGAGGACGACGAACTACTAGAGAAGGCAAAGAAGCTGACGTTGTCGAACAATGCCGCGAAAGCTCGCCGCCCCCCCTCGATCCTCCGTGTGCCTGGCCGCAGAGAAGGAAGAAGACGACGACGACCCCCCAACGCAAGAGATCGGCGCCGTATCCCAAGGGAAGTCCTCCCACACGCAGCGAGGTGAAAACTCCTGGTGCCGCTTCCACCGGAGGTTCGGGAGATTCGCCAGGAGGTGCGAAAAGCCCTTGCACCTTCCAACAGTCAAAAAACGGCGACGGCAAACAAAACCAAGGCCGCCCGTGGCAACGGCCGGCGTCGGAACCACACACCGTAGGGTTTCTACGTCCGCGACGCGATCTCCGGCCGGAGGATGTTGGTGGATACGGGGGCAATGCACTCGATATTCCCGCCGTCAGGAAAAGACCGTAGCCGCGAGCCGACAAAACAACCTCCCTCGTCGCCGCAAACGGGACCCCCATCCGTTCCTAACGGCACGAAGCCCCTCGAGATATCCATCTTGGGGCGAAACTACGTCTGGGAATTCACAATCGCGGACATCAGGATCCCGCTACTGGGGGCAGACTTCCTGGCGCAGAACGGCTCTGGTGGACGTGGGCCGCAAACGCCTCCTCGACACGGGGACATGCCTTTCCCTTCCACTGGCAGCAGGCCCGGGCGCCCCTACAATTTGTACCATCGCCCCCCACAATACGGCAACCTCCTGCAGGAGTTCCCCGAAGTCTTCAAGCCGGAACTTCGTCAGGCGGCAGGGACGCCGCCCAAGCACGGGATATTCCACCACATAGCCACCACAGGCCCCCCGACACACGCGAAATTCCGACGACTCCCTCCAGGCCGCCTCCAGGAGGCGAAGCAGGCGTTCTCGGAGATGGAACGAATAATGGGCATCTGCAAGAAAGCATCGAGCCCTTGGGCGTCGCCCTGCACATGGTACAGAAACCTGACGGCACCTGGAGGCCCTGCGGAGATACAGAAGACTCAACCTCGCTACAATCCCCGACCAATACCCCTTGCCAAACATGCAGGATTTGACAGGGGCCCTTCATGGGGCGAAGGTCTTCACAAAAATGGACGCTCTTAAAATCCTATTTTCCAGGTTCCAGTGCACCCCGAGGATGTCCCCAAGACTGCCATCATCACGCCTTTTGGCTCCTTCGTTTTCCATTACTCAAACCTTCGGCCTGAGGAATGCAGGGGCCACCTTCCAGCGCCTGATGGACAGCATCCTGGGGACCTGCCCTTCTGCGTCTGCTACGTCGACGATATCTTGATTTTTTCCAGGTCCTTGGAGGAGCACCTACATCACGTCCGAGCGGTCCTGAAGCTGCCTGCAGGAAAACGGGGCTGGGCTGGTCGTCCGTTTCGACAAATGCACCTTCGGCGCCGAGAAGGTGGACTTCCTCGGACACGAGATCTCCGCGACGGGCGTGCGCCCCATGGCCTCGAAGGTAGGCGTGGTGCAGAAGTTCCCAACACCAACCACGGTCAAGTCCTGCAGGAGTTCATCGGAATGGTCATTACTACCGCCGATTCATCCCCGCCGCCGCCCGCACCATGTCTCCTCTAACACAGGTCCTGAAGGGGAAACCAAAGGCCCTAACGTGGGAGGCCGAACAAGAGGAAGGGCTTTCAAACGAGACGAAGAGGGCCCTCGCCAGAGCGGCGACATTATGCCACCAAGACCCTGCTGACCTTTACTTTCCTCACCACCGGACGCCAAGCAACGTCGCTGCGGGGCTGTCCTCGAGGCAGGTGGTCCAGGGCGAGCCCAGCCACTCGCCTTCTACAGCAAAAAAACTATCAGCCGCCGAGACGAGGTACAGCACGTTCGACCGCGAACTCCTGGCAGTGTACCAAGCAGTGCGACATTTCCGCTACCTCCTCGAGGGCTCCCCCTTTACGATCAGGACGGACCACCTCCCGTTTGGTACACGCCTTCACCAAGGCGGGCGACGCTTGGTCAGCGAGACAACAGAGGCACCTAGCAGCCATCGCAGAGTTCGGTTGCACCATCCAGTACGTGCCTGGCGAGAAGAACCCCGTGGCAGACGCCCTATCGAGGATAGAAATCAACGCCGTGCGTCTCGGGGTCGACTACGAAGACCTCGCCCGGGAACAGGCTGCCGACCCGGAGACTGCCGCATACCGCACTGCTATCACCGCCCTCAAGTGGGAAGACGTGCCTTTCGGACCCGCAGGCATGACGCTCCTCTGCGACATCAGCACGGGCCGCCCGCGCCCGCTGATCCCAGCCTCCCGAAGGAAAGCCGTGTTCGACGTCATACACGGACTCTCGCACCCCTCGGGCCGGACGACGGTGCGCCTCCTGACGGAGAAGTTCGTCTGGCATGGAATTCGGAAGGACTCCCTCGAGTGGGCCAGGACCTGCGTGCCTTGCCAAACTAGCAAAATCAGTCGCACACGGAATCAGGCGTGGGGAAATTTCCTCGCAGCCGAAACGGAAGATTCGGCCACATCATAGACGTCGTTGGCCCCCACCCCTGCCCCCCGTCGGAAGGCGCCAGGTACCTCCTGACGGTAATCGATCGCTACCACCAGATGGCCCGAGGCAAACTCCGATGTCGGAGGCGACCACGAAAGCATGTGCCGAAGCACTCCTCGCCAGCTGGATCAGTCGATTCGGAGTGCCAGACGAAATCACGACAGACCTCGGACCAGTTTTCCTGTCGGAGTTGTGGACTGCCCTGGCCCGCCTAATGGAACGTCGCTACATGCCACCACCGCCTACAACCCAGCAGCTAACGGCATGGTGGAGAGAGTCCACCGTTCGATCAAGGCTTCCCTGATGGCGCGCTGCACCGACGAAAAATTGAAGAGCCAACTACCGTGGGTCCTCCTCGGTCTCAGGACTGCCCCGCGGGCAAACGGAGAGGCATCACCCGCGGGAGAAGGTATACGGGGAGCCATTAACAGTCCCTGGCGAGTTCTTCCGACCAATGCCGACGACGCTGACGTCTCCATCGCCAGGCTTCGGGAATCGCCGGGAAGTTCACGCCCTGCGTCAAAACCTTCTCCGACAGAACCAAACGTTTCCTCCCGAAGGCCCTATCATCGTGCAAGCAGGTCTTCGTCAGGGACGACGCCCGCCGCCCGCCTCTAACGAGACCCTACCGCGGTCCCTTCCGCGTCCTACGACGCACTGACAAGGCATATCTCTTATCCATCAACGGTCGCGAGGACTGGGCCACAATCGATCGCCTGAAACCAGCCTTCATCATGGACGAGGACCTCGCAGACGCGGATTCCACAGGGCGCCTCAATCTTCCTCGGAAAAAAGCGACTCCTCGTCGATTGCCCAAACCTCCTAGCCGTAGCCGCGGCCGCCCTCGAAAGACGGTCGAACCCCCCGAGGATCACCTCAGGGGAGGCATCCCGTCCCCGGAAACCCCGAGGATCTATCACAACAAACTAATATCACGCACCCGAGGGCGCCTCCGCCGTCCAGCTCGCTTCCGCGAGTGACTACCCGAAGTACATAAGAAGTCAGCCAACATCAATACCTAATTATTGTCTTAGGGGGGGAGTATTTGTAAGGACAACGCTTATTCATAATTTTCTGCTGTATATAATTCATCATCGGCGTTGTTCTCACTTCCCCTGAGAGAGCATTCAGCGGGCTTTCCGTCAGTGTATAAAGCTTGTATAACCACATATTGTGTACTTTTATATTTTGTCTTTTATGTCTCTCAAGAAACACAAATCGGGTCTCGCCGACCCACTTTTACTCTCTCGCGGGTCGGTACCACATTTCCGTCCGCATGCTGTATATTTATATTTCCCTTGACTGTAATAAAAATCAGTACCAGCTACCTGTCTTAATCTCTGGTCCTCACAGCCTCACTGTTAGCCGAATCAGTAACGTCAATGTCGTCTTGATTTCATGCCTGTCCACTGGACGATGGTTCGATCCCATGAGGGGACGAAATTATTATCAACTAAAAATTCCCCTTTGGTACGTATATGAAAAGATATCAATTCTGAGGTAGAGCGAATTAGATATTAAGACATCTGTAGCTCGAATGAATATATATATATATATATATATATATATATATATATATATATATATATATATATGAATATATATATATATATATAATATTATATATATATATATGATATATATATATATATATATATATATATATATATAATATACACACACACATATATATATATATATATATATATATATATATATATATATATATATATATATATATATATATATATATATTATATAATAATATAAATACTATAATATATAATATATAATATATAAATTATAATATACACATATATGTATATATATAATATATATATATATATATATATATATATATATATATATATATATATATATACAAACATATATATATATATATATATATATATATATATATATATATATATATATATATATATCTATATATATATATATTTTATGTATATGTATATATATATATGTATATATATATATATATATATATATATATATATATATATATATATATATATATATATATATATATGTATATATATATATATATATATATATATATATATATATATATATATATATATATGAGGTTGTAGTCCACAGGGGAAAAGAAAAGCTGAAATTCTTTTTAGCTCAACAGTTTTGGCCTCCACTGGCCCTTATCGAGAGCTGTTTATTAACTAGCTCACAAAGTTTACAGTACATTCAAAGTAAAATATAAGAAACAGAAAAATAAAAATAAGCAGTTAGATAAACATTGATAATTGAAATACAGGAAAGTCAGTTACAGTAACAACCTATTTAAAATGATTTACAACCAGTTTGAAGGTTTCAAAACAAAAATATCTGTTAAAATATTTCCTCTAACAATTAAAATATGATCTTTGTAAAAGGACAACACTGCTCAGTTTGCAACTCCATGGGAAAGGTAGCCGCTCGACAAAGGCGCCTTATACCACAGCAATCAAGCATAACACATATAAATTGAAACAATCCTCTATTTTAAATGACTTATAACCATTTAATGGTTTCATAACATAGAACAGTGCTTCAAATACTTTTACAGTGAAAAGAAGTCTTTGTTTAGTTTACACTGTCATTTAACAGTTTAATGCCGATTGGACGTAATAAACGTCGACTAAAATTGTCTGTCGTATGCTGATTGGACGTATGGTACGTCAATGAAAAAAAGTTATTTAAAAATTCGCGGAAAAGTAGTTATAGGCCTACTAGGCAAACACTTTTGAATCATGCCCCTTGGGGGATGCTGGGAGTTCACGGATCAAGCTGTTGTTTTGTTTACAAGCGTGACCCAGGTGCGGATGCGCGAAATGCCTCCTTTTCGCATCAGACAGCGTCAGCGACGCGTCGTCCGAGAGCGATCTTTTGCCACAATCGTGTTTTGCCGAACTTTTGCGAGAGTTTGAGTATTTGTGGTGGTACAAGACGTACATAGAGATGTCTCAATGTCGTATGGAGCACGAAAGGCGCGTTTTACCCCTCGGGAGGGATCATGTGAGACGTATTTTGGACTTGGATGCTGGCGAGGGACCAAGTACCCAAGATGACCTCGCGCAACAACGCCGTTCCGTGCGGCCTCGTGTGGACGAAAGTGTTTAAGGACCACGTGTCTTGTGTGCCTTTAGTAACCCCTAGGAAGCATCAGGGTGTCCTTAGGGGCATTCGTAGGCATTTAGGAGGCCTCGAACCAAAGGACATTGACGATTACTTGTGAGAGCTTGATCGGCAGCGTGTTGCAAGTCCTCATTTTGATGGCGGTTGGTCATCTAGTGACGAGGACATCACTCCCGATGTTAGTGATGATGAATATTTGCCCCCATTGTCCGTTCGAGGGTCACATCCCGAAAATGAGCTCGAATTTAGTGGTTTTAGTATGTATGATGGGGAATCTGAGGAGGAGGAGGAGGAGGAGATAATGTCGTCTAGTTTTGTCGCCGACGACGACACAGAAAGCGAGGGCCTAAGTGAGGGAGATGGGCCAGTGGGGGGGTTTCGAGTGTGAAACCGTGCCCGAGCATGTGCGGTGCGCGGGCATGTAGAATGTCGGAGCGTCGCGCCAGCCAAGGTGAAGGTCAGTCGTCCAAGAGCGACGAGGACTGGTTGGAGGACCCCACCCCACCTAACATGCACCCATTCATGGCAGCACCTGGGCTCACCGTACCTGTTCCTCTCACTGCTCTGGGGTTCATTCAGCTGTTCCTTATGCGGGAATTGCTGGAATACCTGGTAGCAGAGACGGCGAACTACGCTCGGTACTGCCATGACGAACTACGGACGACATTGTCGTATCGCTGGCGGGGCAGCAACCTCACCGACATGGCGCATTTTTTGGGGTTCCACATATTTTTTGGTATGAGGCCTGCTGCCGACGTCAGGCAATATTGGAGGCGGAATTTTTTTTAAGTACGGCCAATGTGCCCGGTGTTATGCCCTGTGATAGTTTCCTGGCGTTGGACAGGTATTTCAATGCCTTCAACCGAAGGGCCATACCTTGGAATAACCCCGATCGCCTCATCTTAGTCCGCCCGGTGTTGGAGTACATTCGTGAATAGTGCAAAATTCTCGTGGTTCCTGGCAAGAACCTTTCTTTGGATGAGGGGATGATGCCTTACAAAGGACGTCTTAGCATTAAAGTGTATAACCCCAAGAAGCCGAAGAAATATGGAGTGAAACTTTTTTTTATAATGGAGTCCAACACTGGATACGTCGTGGACTTCTTGGTGTATTCCGGGGTCTTCTCCACGCTGTGTGACACTGTGTTCAGTCTTGGGGACCATTTTCGTAACCAGGGATACCACCTGTTTATGGATAATTATTATAACTCGGTATCCCTGGCCCAAGAACTGTATGAAGCAGGTGTGCACATCAGTGGTACCCTTCGGTTTGTGTGTGGGGCCCCGAATGTCCTCAAGAGGTTCGCTAGTCAGCCGCAATATCTGGCAAGAGGAGAGACAGAGTGGCGGTGGAAGGGAGCTGTCTTCGTCATCTGTTGGAAGGGGGTCCGACTTGTCCCCATGATTACGACGAGTAATGAACCCATCCAAGAGGAGATCGTCCAGCGGAAGAAGACACGTCGGCAGGGCCGAGTTATGTATGAGGAGTTTTGTGTCGAGCGGCCTACCATCATTGGGCACTACAATGGGCACATGGGAGGAGTTGATCTCTTTGATCAACTCATCCAGTATTATCCCTTCGCCAGGAGAACCAGGAGGTGGACACAGAAGCTCCTCAAATACATTCTTCAGTTGGCCCTCCAGAATGCCTACATCCTCTACTGTGGGTACTACAATCCAGACCTCCGGAGGTTGTCCCACATCCAGTTTCTCGAGGTAGCCGGAAATGCCCTCATCAACTTTAATCCCGATGAGTGGCCTTCCATCACTGGCCCCCAGCCCTGACTGCAGATCTGCCCTTAGAGGAAAGGGCAGATGTTAGGAGGGCCAACTTCGGTCATCCTTCTCCTACCGCTGCTGCTACCGCCGCCCCTGCTGCCGACGCCCCTGCTGCCGCCGCCCCTGCTGCCACAGCCCTTGATGATCCCGGCCCCGCTCAGATGACTTCTCGTCGGATAACGGACCCTGTGTGTCGGCTGCAGCCAGGGGATCACACACTGGAGCTGCTACAAGGGCGCAGGCAGAAACGGTGCCGGGTGTGCCATATGAATGGCAGAAGGAGAGACACCCGGTTCTTCTGTCGCACCTGCTGGAGTGCGCCTGACATACCGACAGCGGAGGGCACAGTGGGCCACCCTTCAGGCGCGCTTCTCCCTCCTCCACCTGTACCTCGTCATGTCGAGAGGAAAAAAATGCAAGACTCTTCAATGGAGGAGAGATAAAACAAGAATAGTACAAAGAGTCAGGATTACGAGTGAGTATTCTGCATTTTTTTATATTTATTTTTATATTTATTACAAGTTTTTATATATCTGTATCTATTGATGTATTTTATATGTTATTTCATTTTATGCAAAAAGAAAAGTTTCACCCACATTCCTTTTAGTTATGTATTTGTTCGTAACAGCATAGAAAAATGCAATATATATATATATATATATACGTAGTATATATATATATATATATATATATATATATATATATATATATATATGCATATTTTTCTATGCTGTTACGAATACATAACTAAAAGGAATGTGGGTGAAACTTTTCTTTTTGCATATATATATATATATATATATATATATATATATATATATATATATATATATATATATATATATATATATATATATATATATATTGGTATTTTTGGGAAAGCGAAGAATCTAACATTTAAGTAATATTCAATCATTTATCTTCATTTTGAAACAAATTGGAAGTCTCTAGCACAATATTTCGATTTATGGTGAATTTTTGAAAAAAACTTTTTCCTTCCCTCCACGGGCGGATTCTCCGCCGCAAATCTCCAAAATGCTTATGTCGCATTCTCGCAATATTTGCTCCGTTTCATATTAGCCGTTGTTTCATAGAGTTGTATATATGAAAATGTGTGCAATTCATGTAGAAAACAACAAAAAATAATTCATGGTCATAGCTTTTTTTCATTTTCGGAATATTTACACATAAAGCACAATAAATAGACAAAACTTGACGTTCGGTCAACTTTGACTCGACCGAAATGGTCGAAAAACGCAATTGTAAGCTACAACTCTTACAATCTAGTAATATTCAATCATTTATCTTCATTTTAAAACAAATTCGAAGTCTCTAGCACAATATTTCGATTTATGATGAATTTTTGAAAAACTTTTCCTTTCCCTCCGCCGCAAATCTCCAAAATGCTTACGCCGCATTCTCGTAATATTTGCTCCATTTCATATTAGCAGTTTCATAGAGTTATATATATGAAAATATGCGCATTTTCATGTAAAATACAACAAAAAATAATTGAAGGTCGTAGCTTTTCTTATTTTCGAAATATTTGCATATAAATCACGATAAATAAAAAAATTCGACCTTTGGTCAACTTTGACTCGACCGGAATGGTCGAAAAACGCAATTGTAAGCTAAAACTCTTACAGTCTAGTAATATTGAATAATTTATCTTAATTTTTAAACAAATTGGAAGTCTCTAGCACAACATTTCGATTTATGGTGAATTTTTTAATAAAACCCTTTCCTTCCCTCCGCGCGCGGATTCTCCGCCGCAAATCTCCAAAATGCTTACGTCACATTCTCGTAATATTTGCTCCGTTTCATATTAGCCGTTTCATAGAGTTTTATATATCGAAATGTGCGCAATTTCATTTAAAATACAACAAACAATAATTAAAGGTCGTAGCATTTCTCATTTTTGAAATATTTGCATATAAATCACGATAAATAGAAATAATTCGACATTTGGTCAACTATGATTCGACCGAAATGGTTGAAAAACGCAATTGTAAGCTAAAACTCTTACATTCTAGTAATATTCAATCATTTATCTTCATTTTGAAACAAATTGGAAGTCTCTAGCACAACATTTTGATTTATGGTGAATTTTTGAAAAAAATCTTTTTCCTTCCCTCCGCAAATCTCCAAAATACTTCGCATTCTCGTAATATTTGCTCCATTTCATATTAGCCGTTTCATAGTTTTTTATATATGAAAACATGCGCAATTTCATGTAAAATACAACAAAAAATAATTGAAGGTCGTAGCTTTTCTCATTTTGAAATATTTGCATATAAATAACGAAAATAAAAAAAAATCTACATTCAGTCAACTTTAACTCGACCGAAGTGGTCGAAAAATGCAATTGTAAGCTAAAACTCTTACAGTCTAGTAATATTCAATCATTTATCTTCAATTTGAAACAAATTGGAAGTCTCTAGAACAATATTTCGATTTATGGTGAATTTAAAAAAAAAACAATTTTACGTCCGCGGGTTACGAATTTATGCATCATTTTGTGATAATATTTTCTCTTGTGTTGCTTTGATCGTTTTACAATGTGTTATATACCAAAATGATCGCAATTTAGTGTACAATACAACGAAAAAATATTAACTTGTTAGCTTTAACCGTTTTGCTCACAGCGCGATTTGTATACAATTATATATGAAATTTTTTTCACGCTGTCATATATCTCAATATTTATATATGATAATATTTTTTCATTTCTGATAGTTGCATACTAAACTTCAGGCAATTACAAAAAAAGGAACCAAAAATGAACACTTGATCTTGAAAACTAAGCGTGCTGTGATTTAAAAAAAAAATTTCCGCTTCGGCGCTCACTCCTGAAGCATGCCGGCATACGGGAGACAATTTTTAAAATACCGCTTCAGCGTTTAAGGGTTAACTATATGTAAGAATAAAGGATCTGTTTTAAATACCCGTGAATAATTATTAAAATTGTTGCAATCACTTATGGCAATGCATGCACTTTCAAGTAAACATCTCTCTACATAATTATTCCGTTTCAGCAGTACTCTGGAACAATTCCACGCAATACCGTCATTACATGATTGATTATGGACATTAATGGCATTGATACAATCATTTCTCCCGATACTATATTTGTGCTGACTTTTTTGCACCTCCAGTCCCTTTTTCCACTGTCCAATATAGTACTCCTTACATGAACATGGGATCTGAGAAATAATACCTTCACCATATTTGGGACTGTTTCTTATAAGATTGTTGCCTTTTGTGTTGGGGAAAGAAAATACCAAACCCAAACCCAGCACTTTCAAAGAATGTACAATGTTTTCAAAGGTAAAGTGATATGGTAAGACCAAATACTTGGGTGTCTAATGCTAAACCAACTATATACATATATATATATATATATATATACTATATATATATATATATATATATCTATATATATATATATATATATATATATATATATATATATATATTATATAATATATATATATATATATAGATATATATATATATATATATTATATATAATATATATATATATATATATATATATATATATATATATATATATATATATATATATAATATATATATATATACATATATATATACATATATATAATATATATATATATATATATATATATATTATATATATATATATATATATATATATAACATATATAAATATATAATATATATATATATATATATATATATATATACATATATAAACATATATATATATAAATATATTATATATATATATATATATATATATATATATATATATATATATATATATATATATATATATATATACATATAATATATATATATATATATATATATATATATATATATATATATATATATATATATATATATATGTATATATATATATATATATATATATATGTATATATATAAATATATATATATATATATATATATAGTATATATATATATATATATATATATATATATATATACATATATATATATATATATATATATACTATATATACACACATATATATATATATAATATTATATATATATATATTATAATATATATATAAATATATATTATAATATTATATGATATATGCATAATTAATATAATTAAATAAAATATATTATAATATAATTACATATATATAAAAATATAAATATTATATAAATATATAATATATATAATATATATTATATATATATATAATATATATACATAATATACAGTGGACGCTGTATTTGCGGGCTCATGCATCCGTGGATTTCTCTCTGGAATATTCCCCTGCTATTATTCATGGAAAATTCGCCTATTCGCAGTATTTTTCTATGAGAAATTTTCACAAATTCCGGTTTTTTTTATTAATTCCATCATAAAATGCACTTTTTTGATAAAACTATTAAAAAACCAAGTATAAAAATTTTAGTGGATTTTTCTTGAGTTTTAACTAACAGAATAGGAGGTTTTAAGCATTTTTATAGGGGTTCCCTCTATTTGTGGGTTCTAACTATTCGTGGGTGGTTGTCTGGTACACATCCCTGCGAACACGGGGCGACCATTGTGTATATACTATATATATATATTATATTATATATATTATATATATATATATATATATATTATATTAATATAGATATATATTGTATATTATAAAAATGTATTATTGTATATTATTCTATAATATTATTATATATATATAAAACCAGTTAATGGTGCGTCTGTTAGGTGTGTTGGCCGCCATAACTTTAATATCGGCCCTTCTATGGCATCTGGTAACTGAAACTCGGCCCGTTATATTGCCGATTTTGTTATGGCGCTAGACTAGCATCATAAAACTGGATCACCATTAACTTGGGAATGTCTGTATAATATATATATATATATATATATATATATATATATATATATATTATATATACTATTTGCTGGGGTTTTGGTACCCATCCCCTGCAAATATAGGGGAACACTGTATATATATAATATATATATATATAATATAATATATATATATATATAATATATATATATATATGTGTGTATATGTATATTATATATATACTATATATATATATATATATATATATATATATATATATATATCTATATATACAGTGTTCCCCTATATTTGCAGGGGATGGGTACCAGACCAGCAAATAGTTGAGAGCCCTATAAAATTGCTTAAAACTGGAAAACTGGCTATTTTGTTAGTTGAAACTCAAGAAAAACCCACTAAAAATTTTTATACCTGGCTATTTTAATAGTTTTATCACAAAATGTGCATTTTATGATGAAATTGATAAACAGGACTTTGCAGATATTTATCATAGAGAAATACCATGAATAAGCAAATTTTCTGCAAATAATGGGGGTATATGTTCCAGAGAGAAATCTGCAAATAGTACATGAGTGAATGGTTGAATGTTTGTGTGCTACAGAAATCCAAACTGCCTGACTGATCTAGAGAATATTTGGCACGTGGCCATCATTTGACCCAACTTAAGTAATAGGGGGTAGGTTTTAAACCTGTATACAGACAAACACAGACACCTGTCCCATTTATCCACATATTAACCCATTCAAGTAGTTGGTGGCTCAACCAGATGTGCAAATTACATAATGACAGTATTTCCTTTTTTTATTCATTCAAATGTAATTCATTCATTTCTTCTTCATTTTTACCTTTGGAATTCTCTACACCAACTACTTTATTTTCTTCAGGCAAGCTTCTCTGGAATAAAGGCAAATTACTCACAATTCTTTCCATTTAGTTATTCTAGTTGATGGATCGTTTCCTCGCTCATCAATGTCTTTAGGACTAAATTACAAATTGACATAGTACAAGATTTTAATTAATTCATGCAGACTTAAATTTTAAACAAAATATTATTGGAGCGCTGAATTTCTATTGGTTGGTCTCACGCTCTTGCTAGCAGTCTGGGTGGCAGCATGGCTATTCTTGGTGCTCTGTAGGACGTGTTCTATGCTAAAACTTGCAGCAAAGAGCATAATTCCCATCTCTGTCTGATGGTCTTGATTTGTGTTGCTGTCGGTAGTTGTGTACAGGGTATTCAGTAGTTCGTCCCCTCCCCTTCAGATTCTCACGGATGTCCTGTGGTTTCCTTGAGGGGAGGATAAAGTCTCTGTTCCTCTGTATGTTTAATGCAGGCCATTGTTGATTTATATTTACAGCTTCTGCTATTTATAGTCTGTGGAACTGGACTTCTCTATGCATGATCTCAAGAAAATTTATCAGAAGGAATAAAATTTTGCAAAAGCATTTATTACAGTATATTTCACTCTGATTTTAAGAGGAATGTGCCTCAGAATGGATCAGAACTATTCACTCTCTTAGTCCCTTTCTGTGCAAAAAAATACTAGAGCACAAAACTGTAAGATATTGTGGATTTTTAGCTAAACATATATTTTTGAAACAGTATTTATCCTGAATATCATTTCAACTAATGTGTGTTACAAAATTATAGCTTGCTCTCTCCCATCAGGAATTGTAACGGCAGTTATTGCATTCATTTTCGAGGTGATTATAAGGAGGAAAAATCATGCTGAATGATAGCTGGCTCATCCAAGACCAAGAAACTGCTCTTGCCACCTTGATATGGAACGGTGATGATGAAAACTTTAACGCTAATATATGGACAATGAGAAAATCAAGAAAATCAAGCTTCAACTCTTATGGTTATTTGTCTATCCTCAAAAGTAGTTTTGGCAATCCAATGATTATGATATCCCTAACAAAGCATAAAAGTAAAATGTTAATTAGCCATTTATTTAACATTTTACTTATGTAACTACCATCATAAAAGGTGTTTTCATCATGAACTGTTGGGTTTGCATTACTTTTATTTTTATGTAGGGTATGTGTTGTAACTTTTGAAGAAAGAATAGAATTTGTTTATGCTTTCTATATTAACACATGAACATTTCCTGACAAAATCTGTAGTAATTCTGAGTGGTCTTATACAGTACTCTGCTGTCATACCAATAAAAATAACTCTTTTCCAATGACCTTCTCACCCAATTATTTCTTAATTTCAATTTTACATAAAACTCATGATACAGAAAATTAATGTAATAGAATAAATATTTGCTTCATCCCACCAAGTTTCATTACAGCATCCTAAATCCCAAAGGCATCACAGCATTTATGTGCTTGACTCTTCAAGCTATTGGCTAGATTGGCAAAACAATTCAACAAAAAGAAACTGTATTAGGAATTTGAAAATGACTATTTTCAACAATTTGGTTGAATTAGCCAATAAGTTTTAGATGAACATAAAGAAAATTTCCTATAATTTTGTAACAAGCACAATGTATCTTATCACAGTGGTATCTACCAAGTCACGGTGTCTAAAGACTCAATAGTACTATATTACAGGATGCCTTCTGTGCTACCACATTAGATGTTATAGTCATATTGTGGTTTCCTTCTCCCTGTGAGGGAATAGCATCTCCCAGTCTATCCAGGATTTCCTTAATTTTCCACTCAGATTCATGTTTTGTTGGCCATATTCTTTCTTCTGTAAAATATTAATTTCGTGTATGCTACAGCTCACATGGCATCTACTAGTTTTGGGCAACACTTCTACAATTTCATGTACAGTGAACCTCCCGTATTCGTGGACTAACGTATTTGCGGATTTCTCTCTGGAACATATACCACCATTATTCAAGGAAAAATTGCCTATTCACAATATTTTTCTGAGAAATATATCTACAAATTCCTGTTTTTATCAATTTTATCATAAAATGCACTTTTTATGATAAAACTATTTAAAAAAACAGGTATAAATATTTTTAGCAGGTTTTTCTTGAGTTTTAATTACAAAATAGGCAGTTTTAAGCATTTTCTTTATAGGGGTTTCAACTATTCGCAGGTTTGACTATTTAGCCCACGCCCCCGCTCCCCTTGCAAATATGGGGGGAACACTGTACTTATGTTGCTCCCCTTATTTACTCTTAACCTGAAAGCTCTTTGACTCGTTAAGTAGTAATGGCTATCAACAGGGCTATACTTGATTTACAGTGAAACCACACCCCAATACAAGAGAGTGCAGTAAAAAAAAAAAATTATTCAAAACAAGAATCCAAAAATGAAACTAATGCATAAATATCACAGAACAGAGGAAGGAAAGATTAATAAATTTCACTAGTTTGGATGCCACTCCCTGAAATTTCACCAAACTAGATCCTCCATTTTGTGCTCAATGTAACACATATTGCAATATGTACTTTCATGTCTCCTATGAACTCAAATTTGTAATCTGCGCTGATCCCAGATATCTTGCACCACCAGGGGGCAGGCAGGTTTCTTATCTTGAGGGCAGCTGGTGACTCTCAGCAGTCCTTTCTCATAGGGTAACTTCAGTGTTGCCCTGTTAGGTGTTGTAGTGTTGCTGCTTTACTTTCACTAGTTTGGATGCCACTCCCTGAAATTTCACCAAACTAGATCCTCCATTTTGTGCTCAATGTAACACATATTGCAATATGTACTTTCATGTCTCCTATGAACTTAAATTTGTAATCTGTGCTGATCCCAGATATCTTACACCACCAGGGGGCAGGTAGGTTTCTTATCATGAGGGCAGCTGGTGACTCTCAGCAGTCCTTTCTCATAGGGTACCTTCAGTGTTGCCCTGTTAGGTGTTGTAGTGTTGCTGCTTTACTTTCCTAAGCAATGGATTAGCTTCTTCATGTTCAGTCTTCCTTTTAGACAATTTTTCTAAAGTGCTAATACCCATGTAGCATCCACTAGTTTCAGGCAACACTTCTACAATTTCCTGTACTTCTCCATAACTTCAAGCTGAAGTTTTAAAGGAATAGGCAAAAAACTATTGCACTGATACTCCATTTATAAACTTTTGAACTGACAGCTGTTTCAGCCATTCAACCATTATCTTAAGGCTATCATCAGGGTTATACCAAATCTAAAATGGAACTACACTGGAACCTTGACATGAATTTAATTTGTTCCGTTACCATCGTCGTATATCAAAACAGTTGTATCTCAAGGCATTTTTTCCCATTTAAAATAATGTAATATGTATTAATCCGTTCTAGCGCTATGAAACCACACCAAAACACAGCTAAATTACATATAATATACACAATTTATACACAAATAAACGAGTAATAACACATAGTGATAAAATAACATAGTAATGTGATAAATGATAATAAATGTTAATAAAATCAATAAAAAAAGAAAGGAATTTTACTTACCACAACGAAAGATGACGTGAGGCCAGCAGGGGGAGGAGGTAGGGAGGGGTGGCAGGGAACGATTTGTTCTCTTTTTATTTACGTATGTACACTAATAACTACGTAATAAACACAAATGAAATAACATTGCTAAACTAATTTTTATTTACTTTTTTTTAATCAGTTCATAGTTTAGAAATAATGGTGATGCCTTTGGAAGGTTGCAGCTTCTTTATAGCTTCCTTCTGCTTGATGATCGTGGATATTGTAGAAGGATTTCGACCACACTCGTTTGCCAAATCGACGATACGAACGCCACGTTCATGCTTTGCTATAATTTCATGTTTTGCTTCCATCCAAATAATTTTCTTGGGTTTTTTCTTATCACCTGCTTTGTCTTTAGCTTTGGGACCCATGGTTAATAATAAAATAGACAAAATAACACGAAAAATAGGCACAAATACAACGAACTACACAACGACGTGTTAACGATGCAGCACCAACAAACAAACAGACTGAACGCCATTTATCGGTCGCCTATACAACTATCACTCATCGCAAAATCGTATCCCAAATATTTCGTTGTATATCAAAGCATATATTTTCGCAAATTTTCTGTTGTATCTCAAAACATTCGTATATTAGGGCAATCGTATGTCAAGGTTCCAGTGTACTTTAAAAAATACAGTGTGCAATGAAAACCTGATTATAAACAACAATCTGAAGAAATAAAATTAGCAAAATGATTTACTACCTGGTGTAGAACCACAAACCAGGGCAAAGTCTAAGAGTACTTTATTCTGAGTGAAAAGAAAACTCAAGGGAAAAGCAACTTTCTGAGTTTCAAATATTTTTCAGCCAATTGACCTTCCAACTTATGAAAACAAAAGGATATGAGTGCCAAGGTTAAATTATAAAACTATCATTTGATATAACAAAAATATATTTTGAAGGCCACTGTATTTACAAAATTTTTTATGAAAGTGATCAGTATATATGTATTCAAATATTTCTGTAAATCACAGACTTTTGTACCTGTAGAAGAACATCTTTTCTGCTGTGTTAAACACAAGAAAGAACATGTATTAATTCAGTTACATCTGTAAAAACCTTACATTCTGTTTGGAATTTTATAGAACATCATAAAATGACACACTGTCAACTTAAGTGGATAATCTAACATCACTGATGTAAGACCGGGCAAAATTTTTCATAAAATTACAAAAAATCTGTGTTGGATGTATCTAGTATCCTTGAGTTGTCACATTTACATAACTATACAGTAGTTATAAACATCAATAATACTCAAGACTGAAAATTATCTGCCTGGTTCAAACATGGCTTCTTCATTGACCCAAGACACTGGGAACCAAACAATCATATGGAGGAGTAAACAAATCTGAGAAGTTGAATAGCACAAAATCGAAACACAAAAGTAAGAAATAAAAGAAATAAATACCCCTAAAAAGGGATATAAAATAATTAATTAAACAAAGAAGGTAGTGGCACCTTCTTCGACCTTCACCTTAGAGAATTAATACCATTACAACTTGGGAACCACCAGCTGCAATAATCAAATTGCACAGCTATGGAACCATGAGCTGCAATAATCATATTGCCATGACAACACAGATCTCACCCCATATACAAGCTATAAATCTTTATATGATTCATGGTTAACATACCACTATTCCATTACTATAATCAGGGAAACATACACAAATTTTGGGGCAATAAGGTTTCCTATACTATTACTATACTTTATTTCAAGTTTATAAATGTTTGGGTTGTGCTTTGGCCTTCCACAGTGGGATTGGAGTTTCCTTGCTTGAAAATATATTGAAAAACACTTTCCTTACTATATCTATATTTATTCTTTAGTTAAGTAATCAATTTACTTGTTGCAATTGATGTTTATTACATGCAAAGTACACATTAAAATTTGTTCTTATACATCTATACTTACTGTTTTTATTATATATACTTTTGTTTTCTTATTTGCTATGGTGCTTTCCTTTTTCATAAAAGTCCACTCTATTCTCATAAATGGAAAACTCCAAACTTCTTAAATCTAAAGGAAATTAAATGATACTGTGCCTTCATACATCTGTAATTTATAACCTCAGATGTATAATAAAATTGAATGAATGTGTTCCCATTATTATATCATATATGTAAAACATGAACAATAATTTTCTTTCAAAATGAGCTTCTAGTACATATAGAAGTTAGTACAGTACATGCACATCAAGAAGAGGGAGTTGGCAGTATTGTTGACAATCCCATAAATATTTGAAAATTTACGTTTGAATTCGCCATTCTCCTGCAGCAAACAGCAGCTTCTCTGTATGCCAGCCTGGAAGACAGAAAATGTTTTCAGGAATATTACAGTATTCAGCATACTGTGATCTGCAATTCCAGATGCTTGACATATATTGCCCTTCATTCCTATTTCTAATCTTCAACAGATTCCATTATTCGCTGACATGCAATAGTGCAGAAAACAGACAAAATGATTTTATTCATTTTTCATTTTCACACAAACCTCTGATATATCTAGGAAGGTCTAAAACTTATCCATACAAAATTAATCTCTGTTCTGGCTAATTGCTTAGGAGCTTAAAGACAACTTTCTTTGATTGCTCATTGTGAATTTGTTTTCCAAGATGTATTGTAGCTGTTGATGACTTCGAAGCTGAATAATTATATATTCTGTAGTATGTTTAAAAATAGAAACAAATGATTTAGTTGAGACTGTCATTTGATATTATTAGAAACTCAAAGAACAATATCTACATGACATCAAATTGTTATCAGAATCATCAAAGTTTTCAAAAGAATAACATATTCCTAACAATTTTTGAATAGACACAAAAGTATCTGCAAAACCCTCTTTGGTGAAAAAAAAAAAATCCCCTACAGAAAAGATATATGTACTATGGTCTTTAGCCTGCTTCTCATCTTCAGTAATAACAGGTGAATAACCTCTTTTCAACATAACAACACTCATTTTTCTACCCAGAAAAAGTTCTTCAATAGTATTCTTATACAGCAACCTAACAGTCCAGATAAAAAACCTGATGAACTTCTGATGTTGATGGTTTATCCCTGACATTCAGGTGCTTAACAACTGTAGCACTGCGAGCAGGATTCAGCAAAATCAACATGATGTGGACATTTCACACTGACTAAATTACTTGATCAGTACCATAATATGACTGAAACACTTTTTCATCATAACCTAATGTTGTTACTCAAGATCAACGTTCCTCGTTGGACGAGTGGTTTAAATGCTCGCCTACAGATTCGGTAGTCCCGAGTTCAATTCCCCACTCTGTCAAAGTATAATCAGAGAAATTTGTTTCTGGTGATTAGAAATTAATTTCTCAATATAATGTGGTTCGGATCCCACAGTAAGCTATAGGTCCTGTTGCTAGGTAACCAACTGGTTCCTAGCCACGTAATAATATCTAATCCTTCGGGCCAGCCCTAGGAGAGCTGTTAATCGGCTCAGTGGTCAAGTTTGGCAGAAATTTGTTTTAACTCAAAATACAAACTTGGGAATTTTTCCAAATGTAAAAATTTCCAAGGGGATGTAAATCAGCAAAATAAAAATTTTTAAGTGTATATTATTAGCAAAAACACTATGTACCGTCATTAACCATATTATGATTGAGTGATGTTCAGGACGGCTGCTCGTCTCTTGAATTGTTCATAAGCTGGTTTTAAATATGTAGTGTATAATTTTCATTGATGTTTACATTCCTGAGTTAACACGCGAGTCATAGATTATATTATTTTCACTGTACATATTTCTAAATCATGCAGTACTATTATCAAGAATTACTTATTTGGAAATTCATAAAGTAAACAATGCACACCGTAATCTGTTAACAATAATAATATACATACTAAACATTTCCTAAAGAGAGATGAAATATTGCTGCTTTAATTCTCATCTGGCCACAACATAATATATAATTGGTACCAAACGTGGGGCTCGATTGCACAGCGTAACGTAAGTAACTGGTAAGATGGTGGAAAGAGGAAATATGGAAGGTGGGAGAAGGATGATGGAGAAGGAAAAGTTGTTTAGTCCACAAAAGGAACAGCCTGAGGCGGTATATACCTCAACAGAGCAATTAAAAAGATTGAAAGTAGAAGCCTCAAGTGAACATTCAACAAGAATAAGGACAGAGATAGGAGAATTAGTGGACAGATAAATAGCTCTGCCTCACGCATTTGTGACATCATAGCGCAGTGTATGAATGATTGGTATCATCACCATCGTCATACGTATTATTCAGATGTGCGAAGTGTATTCTGAATGATCGGTATCATCATCATCGCCATACGTATTATTCAGATCTGCAAAGTGTACTTTGATCATCCGCATCATGTATGCATCTGCCTAGAAGTCGAAGAGGAAGACCTATTTTCTCGAAACTAAAAAGCTTGTCCTTAAGTTAAAGACGAAGGCAGCAGTCGACAACTTGAAATCCGTCATTGCTGAACATGAAGTAAGAATTTTTTTTCTAGGTTAACTTGTTTTGACTAACTTTTGGCATTTGATCATTTATTTTTTTCTAATGTTGAAATAAGTTTTGATGAAAATGACTAATAAAAGTGATTAAAAGAGAAACAGATGTGTTTAGAGAGAGAGAGAGATGAGAGCACGAGAGAGATTCGGAGAACTGAGAGAGAGAACGAGACGGTAGAGAGAGAGAGAGAGAGAGAGAGAGAGAGAGAGAGAGAGAGAGAATGTTGAAGTTTGATATTTTATTATTTCTTTTCAAGAAATTGTAATTTCATATCAAATTTTGAATTTTCATCAGTTCTTTTTTATCGTAGAATAAATTTATATGAAAATGATTACACAGTGAACATGCCAAACAAAGAAACTGAGACAGGCACTCATAACCAAGTTTGTCAGGCCTAACTGGAGTGAAGACACGCATGATCCGCCAGTCCCCGAAACCTCAAATGGTTCACAAGGCCTTCCTTCAGCAGAACTCCTCTTCACGGAGGATGAGAAGGTTTTTTGGCAGAGGATAGGTAGAGAAAATTCCATCCAAAAGGTTTTTCAAAGGAAATGACTGTATCGTACAGTACACTTGCACCCAATGGTGGCAGTATTTACGTGTGGGAGTTTTCCCCATCCTGTGTGTAATTTTAAACTTTTTCAAGTTATTAAAACCTTCTTAATGTTTTATTTATCCATAAGAACAATTTCATAATAGAAAAATTACAGTATAGTACATAGAAAGTATTGAAAATGGGTAGTATAAAAGTTTGACTGGGCAAGTTGCTGTTTGCCTTGGCCCTAATGGAATTATTCCCATAAGGTATGTGTATTGAAATCTGCAAATTTCCAATTCTGCGAGGCTGTGGATCGACCAAATTCTCGCATAATTGGGGACCATACTGTACAACCCATAACAGAAATCTTGGCAAGAGAGAAAAGTAGGGAAGTTGTAGAAGAAATTAACAGTTTCTGGGGAAATAAACAAGTAATGATGGAAGAAACGTTGGAAAAAGGGAAAGTCGGTAAAGGAATCAGAGAATGGAATTGGAGAGAACTTTTAATCAGCGAATGGAATTGGAGAGAACACTTTTGCTAAGTTGCTTCATGAAAAATCGGTAAGTGGGTAGTGGCAAATATGAATTTGAAGGATTTGTTTGGGATACAAAAGGGATTGATTTAAAGCTACTAGGACAGCAATTGAAGAAAGGAGTAATAATACTGGAGATACCTACAGTATGTGAGGTTTTCTGTTCACTGAAGAAGTGAAGAAGGTGATTGTAGGTATAAATGTGAACGAAGAAGAGTTAGTAATGACTGGAGGTGAATGGGGATGAGGGTGGGAGACAGAGATTGTGGACCTGATGTTAAGGCCTGGTTGTGGAGTACAAATGGATGATCAAGTGATGGTAACCCTTTTCATGACAATCAACATGTAAGGGGATGTTTATGTGCTGCAAACAGGTCAGCAGACATAGAGAGAGACATTTGGCCATTGGAGACATGGAATTCACAAGCACATGTACTCAACTACTAGCTGCAGATTACTGTCCTTTTCTTCCTTCTTTGAAAGATAGATGTCTCTCAGATTTCATCTGACACAAAATCAGCTATACATAATTGTAATTACTGTAGCAGGTCTACAGCATTTAGTAAGTCTCTCCTCTTCCTCAAACTTCCTGGAAAGACTTGGATGCTAAAGCAACTATTCAATACTCAAATCTTTCATCATCCCCTCTTTTCCTGGTTTCATCTAGGATGACAGAGAAAATGTTTTTATATCTGATTAAAGATCTTAGATGGTATATTTATGATGAAATACCTAATTGTCAACACTTTTTTGAGTTGCTCTTTCACCCAATAAGTACCTTGTCTAGTTTAAAGAATTCACTATGACATGTATGTGCACAGGATTTTGCTTTCACTACAATAACAATGCACAAATTCCTGAGTACAGCCCTGTTCAAACATAAATAATGTGTTGAGTCAAAAGAGTGATACTTGAGCATCCTAACCAGGCTCTCTTCGTCATTCCTCTTTCTTATGAAATTTCACACATAATTACTTTAGTAAATTTTCACCCAACCTTCTCTACTTTACACCTCGTCTTCATTTCTCCCAACTCTTTATTTTCACCATTATTGTTACTTACTGAACATAATACATAGCCTTGTAACTTAGAAATTAAATACTACTTTTCCTACCAATCATGCCAGAATAAACAATCCTGTCTCTTTAATCTGTATGCTTCTGGGGAATCTATACGAAACCTAGTGATAACCAATTCATAACTTGAGTTCAGCAATACTGATGCCACCAATAGTTAATAGCATGAGAGAAAAAGGGAAAATCACATTCTAAAAGGAGGTTACCTCTGTTCTTGAAATATTCTCCTACCTATGTAAATAAGCATTTTCTGTTTCTGTTATATTTTGTATCTGCAAACCACTGTCTTTGATTAAAAGCAATTTCATTAGATCAGGAGAAAATTTCAATTTATGGAAGCCAACAGGTTCTATATAGTTTGGAGAGAGGAATCCTCTATCACTTGGAAGATAACATTTACAAGTTTTTGATTCGCTGACCTTTTGAATACTGTACTGAAATACTAGGCACAAAATAAAGTTGTTTAAAAAATACATACCGTTCTAAATTATGAACATCCTCACATCAAATAACATAAAATATTCATTTACATCCATAAAACCGTGGCCACTACCTCTATAAAAGATCTCTATGAATCACAGCTCTCTCTTCCACAAACACTGCTGCCGGCCATTTTCTTCTGCAGATGCCTGAACGTCCGAAAATTAAGCCAGGGCAAGCGGATTAAGCTGCCCACGTGGAATTTGAACGCCACGAGACCGGGTAATTATACTAGAACATCTGCCATCTACCGGACAGATTGGAAGTAGGGGAAAAGTTGATAAAAGGGCATGCAGCAGAAGATTAGCCCTTACATGGTCGCCTCCCATCCTAAAATGACGGTAGTTTCACCTGAGCAGAGTGCTCTCCCCCTCCCCCTCCCCCCAAATCTCTTGGGGACTGCTCCACGTGTTCAATTGCTCTATCTCTCCATTCTGCTTTCCCTCAGTGGTGCCACCATTGAAGACAATGAGCCCAGGCTATCAGGTACAGTGCAAAGTTAATAGTCTGCAAGTCTCTCCTTAAATTTTCTGATTCTTTTATGAGTCACTGCTATAAGCAACTTATAGTCCTTAGTCACTCCCCAAGCATCACTCCCAGCCATTGTACTGTGTAACATGCTACCCCCTTTGAGTGTGGTGGTGCTGTAAGTGTCCTCCCAAAGTGTTTTTGAATCATCAAGTGTTCTGTAGTGATTAGTTTTGCTATAGTGCTGGGACATACCATTCATCTTGCGTAAGCCACTGTCCTACACCCCTGTCATTAATCGTGTTTGGTCTTCCAAGCATTTTCCAATCCCCTCCATGTGTTTATAGCCAGTGCATTGATGTCATCATAACATCTGTTTGCAGATGCCCTACCACGTGCCTTGTTGTGGGGGGTGGATTCTTGTGAACGCGTGATTCACGGATTCATCATATCTCTGCTGTTTTATTTCCACCAGAACTGAATATTACAGTCCTCCACTCAAGTCTACAGCAGCGAGCCAATCTCGCCGCCTTTAGTTCCAGGTAATGAAATAAATTTAAGCATCTTGAACCTATGAGTTTACCTAACTTCCTTCACTCTGAGACCAGCCCTAAGTTGTAATCTTTAATTTTTTCCATTTGTGTCATGGTTCCTTAATTAATTCTTGGCCTTAAATTACCACAACTCTGATCTGTTGCTCTTGAATGGCCACAAACATAACAATATTTTCAAGTCTGATTATAACTAACCTGTGAGACCTCATTACATGAACATCTTAAGATAAGAAAACTCACCTTTCACCTTGAGATGCTGTAAAAAATCTGGATATATCTTCTTACTATATAATCTTACAGCTGAAATGATTTCCCCTAATGAAGAGGATGATGTTAAGCTTGGTGCTACATGTTCTGATGCTAAAACAAAATCCTGAAAGTGATAAAGCAGTTCTTGTTCAAAAATTCTTGTTCATTGACAGACCAACTTATAAGAGCTCATAGTTTTGGTCAATAAAACACATGAAAACTACAATAATTTGGAGAAAGTAAAGATGCCTGTAATCACTCTGAATGTATGCATTAACAGATCCTCAGGTCATGTCAGTGATCTTAAGTCAGTATTTATGCAGCTATAATGCAAATGTCAAATAAAGAATGTTAACAAGAACAGTCTCTATAATCAACTGTAACAAACGAGTAAATTTTAAACATACCTCAGACAGATGAACATAATTAAGGACACTAAGGTATGCAATGTAGAAGGCTTCTAATTCTTCCTGAGGTGAGATGTCCCTTTGATATACAATGTAAAGATGCCTCTGTGATGAGTCTCCTAAAACCTACAGTTGATTGCAAACCCATATTAGTATGTACAATGTTGAAAGTAACATAGGAAAACATATCTAAATATAAACTGGTTTTGCTTCATGAATTTCTTAAAAGAAATATATGCATTAACCCTTAAACGCCGAATGGACGTATTAAACGTCGAGTCAAAATGTCTCCCGTATGCCGAATGGACGTACCATACGTCGACTCAAAAATATTTTTTTTTAAATTCGCGGAAAAATACTTATAGGCCTACCAGCCGAAAACTTTTGAATCACGCGCCTTGGGGGATGCTGGGAGTTCACGGATCGAGGTGTTGTTTTGTTTACAATCGTTACGCAGGCGCGCAAGCGCGAATTTCTTTCTTGCCGCACTAAAAAGTATCTGTGACACATCTCGGAAATTATTTCGTCACTTTGACATAATTTTTGTACCATTTTAAATTAGCCGTTACATGGAGTATTATATATGAAAATGTGCGCATTTTTATGTAGAATACAACAAAAAAATACTCATGATTGTAGCTGTTATCAGTTTTGAGATATTTTCATATAAATAATGATAAGTGCCAAAATTTCAACCTTCGGTCAACTTTGACTCTACCGAAATGGTCGAAAAACGCAATTGTAAGCTAAAACTCTTATATTTTAGTAATATTCAATCATTTACCTTAATTTTGCAACTAACTGGAAGTCTCTAGCACAATATTTCGATTTATGGTGAATTTATGAAAAAACTTTTTCCTTACGTCCGCGCGGTAACTCTTCCGAAAAAAATCATACATGCGATTGTGGTAATGTTTGCACCATTTTAAAATTAGCCGTTACATAAAGTTTTATATATGGAAATGTGCGCAATTTCATGCACAATACAACTAAAAACAACCCATGGTTGTAGTTTTATCAATTTTGAAATATTTTCATATAAAAAATGATGTGACAAATTTTCAACCTTCAGTCAAATTTGACTCTACCAAAATGGTCGAAAAACGCAATTGTAAGCTAAAACGCTTATATTTTAGAAATATTCAATCATTTACCTTCATTTTGCAACTAACTGGAAGTCTCTAGCACAATATTTCGATTTATGGTGAATTTATGAAAAAAATAACATTTTCTTTACGTCCGCGCAGTAATTCTTCCGAAAAAATCATATGTGCGATTGTGGTAATGTTTGCACCATTTTAAATTAGCCGTTACATAAAGTTTTTTATATGAAAATGTGCGCAATTTCATGTAGAATACAACAAAAAATAATTGAAGGTTGTAGCTTTTCTAATTTTTGAAATATTTGCATATAAATCACGATAAATAGAAAAAAAACCACGTTCGGTCAACTTTGACTCTACAGAAATGGTCGAAAAACGCAATTGTAAGCTAAAACTCTTACAGTCTAGTAATATTCAGTCATTTATCTTCATCTTGAAACAAATTCGAAGTCTCTAGCACAATATTTAGATTTATGGTGAATTTAAAAATAAAAACTTTCCTTCCCTCCGCGCGCGGATTCTCCGCCACAAATCTCCGAAATGCGTACGTCCCATTCTCGGAATATTTGCTCCATTTCATATTAGGCATTTCATAGAGTTTTATATATGAAAATGTGCGCAATTTCATGTAGAATAAAACGAAAAATATTTGAAGGTTGTAGCTTTTCTTATTTCCGAAATAATTGCATATAAAATATATATATATAAAAAAAATCGACATTCGGTTAACTTTAACTCGTCAGATATGGTCAAAAACTGCATTTGTAAGCTAATACTCTTACAGTATAGTAATATTCAATCATTTGTCTTAATTTTGAAAGAAATTGGAAGTCTCTAGGACAATATTTAGATTTATGGTGAAATTTTGAAAAAAAATATTTGTTTACGTCCGCGTGTTACGAATTCATGCATTATTTTGTGATAATATTTTCTGTGTTGCTTTTATCGTTTTACAATGTGTTATATACCAAAATGATCGCAATTTAGTGTACATTACAAAAAAAAAAAAGTAACTTGTTACCTTTAACCGTTTTGCGCACAGCGCGATTTGAATACAATTATATATGAAATTTTGTTTTTGCGCTATCATATATCGCATTATTTATATATGATAATGATAATTTTTTTCATTTTTGATGGTTGCATACTAAACTTCAGCCAATGACAAAAAAAGGAGCCAAAAATGAACTCTTAATCTTAAAAACTAAGCGCGCTGTGAATTTTTGAAAAAAATATTTTTTCCGCTTCCGCGCTCACTCTGAAACACCTCCGGCATACGGGAGACATTTTTTTTTTACCGCTTCGGCGCTTAAGGGTTAACAAACTATTTTTTCTAATATAATACTATTATGGAAATTATATTTTTATGATAAAATAAAGTTTTATATATACTTACCAAAAATTACATAGCTGTAAGATTCCTACCATGGCAATCCAAAATTCAAAGTTCACAGTGGTGCTACCATCACTTGTATAGGTGACAAGGACCCATTCTTTCCTGGGCCAGAATGGAGCCACGAGTGTCACTGAGAAATTCTGATGAGAGAAGAACTTGTTGATCACTTCCCAGATCAACCTGAAAGGAGGGAATGCATAGACATCCAGGCCTGTCCAGTTCAACAGCATGGCATCTGTCGCCCATGCAAGAGGATCCAGGACTGGGGAGCAAAAGAGAGGAAGACGGTGGCTCCTCGACATCACGAAGAGGTCTATGAAAGGTTTGCCCCATAATTCCATAGATCAAGGTGGACTTTGGAGTCTAAGGTCCACTCCAATGGCAGGACCTGGTGGCAAAAGCTTAACTCATCTGACAAGACATTCAGCTTTCCCTGAACGAAGCAAGGAATGATCTAGACTTGATTCTGCTCCACCCAGAGAAGAATATCCCCTGCCGACTCGCTACGATCTTGCTCGAGAATAGAGGAGAGGTGTCTGAAGGTCCAAGTGAATAGCCTTCAGCTCTTTGACATTGAGGTATAAAAACTTCTGATCTATTGCCCATGTCCCTCAGACTGATTTCCTAACAGAGATCCCCAACCTAGGTCTGATGTGTCGGAATAAAATTCTAGGTTGGGATTCAGAGAGTGAAAAGATATCCCTTCTTGAAGCTTTTCTTCTGATAACCACCATCAAAGAACCTCCTTGATCTGACATGATCGGGAAGACAACAGAGTCTGATTGGGTCTTTCATCACCATTCTGCCTTCAGAAAAAACTGCAGAGGCCTCATGTGAAGCCTGCCCAACTGTACTGCTGAGCAAGTCAATGAGGGAGGAAGTCTCGGACTGTCTGGAGACAGGATTCAACTCTTTTGGGGAGAGAAAAACCTGAAAAGCTTGAGAGTCCAGAGTCATCCCTAAATAGGGAATTCCCTGACAAGTCATCCGAGATTTCTGAATATTGATTAAGATGCCCAACTCCTGTGTTAGGCAAAGTGTCTTCTTCAAGTTCTTTGCGCACTGCTCCTCCGACAAGGAGCAGAGAAGCCAATCGTCCAAGTAAGGGGACACACTGATCCTGAGAAGGTGAAGGCATTTGCCAAGAGGTGCGAGAACCCAAGTGAAGACCTGTGGAGCTGTGGACAGGCCAAAGCACAAAGCATGAAACTGGAGAACTGGGTAACCTTGCCCCAAAAGCTAAACTGCATAAACTTTCTGGAGTCTGGATGGAAATTGGTGTCATGTATGTCCAGGGTGACCATCCAGTCACCTGATGGAGAGAGGACATGACTGATCAGTTCATCTCCATGTGAAACTTGGTTTTTACAACGAACGAATTTAGGGCACTGACATCCAGAACAGGTCTCCAGCCACCCGATGATTTGGGGACTAGGAAGAGCCTGTTACAGAAACCCTCCAAGGTCTGGTCTACTAGCTCCTCTACTGCCCCTTTGCAAATAAGGGACCTGACTTCTTGAGAAAGGGCCAAACACTTCTTGGACCCTGCCAAGTGAGCTGTCAAGGTGATCAGCAACTTGAATAAAGGTGGCTTCTCTTTAAAAGGAATGAAGTATGTAGCCTCTTCTCAGCACTTGGAATACTCAGAGTTCTGCTCCATTGCAGCTCCATTCCTCCCAAAAAGGGTGCAGCTTGGCTCCAACAGGGGCGGGAAGGACAAAATTTTCACTCATTAGCAACTGGCTCAAAGGACAACTTCTTGATTGACCTCGAGGGGAGGTGCAGATTGGTGTGAGATCTAGGCTGGGGTCTTGATCTTCATTCTCAAAGGGGCTGGGGTTGCAGAGGTGAAAAAGACTTGGTTATCACTGTATGAGCTTCATTTGGGCTCTTTGTAGACTGAGCCAGAAGATCATGCAGTGACTTCTTCTGTAAGACAGACAAAACTTCTTTGACAGTATCCTGAGGGAAGAGATGTGACTTGTCTAAATGAGAAAACAAAAGGGCAGAGTTTTGAGTTGTGGTGACTCTTTTTGTGGCAAAAGAGCACCACAGCTCCCACTTCTTCAGAATGCCATTCAAAAACAGACACGCTAATTCAGCTGAGCCATCCCTGACTGCCTTGTCAGCACAAGATAATTTACGCTGAGCCAGTAAGAAGCAAAATCCTCTGCTATGACTGGACAGTCTTCTATTTTCCTAGCCAAAGCTCCCACAGTCCAATCAAGGAAGCTAAAAATTTACAAAATCTTGAATAGATTCCTTACAAGATGGTCAAAATCCAAAGAGGAAAACATAATCTTGGCTGAGGAAAAAGCAGCACATCACTTAGCATCAACCAAGCCAGAGAAGTCCCCTTGAGGGGAGGCAGATACTTTCAAGAAAGGAGCCTCTTTGGTTGCAGAAATTTATCTGTGATGACATATAATTCTCTCTCTCTCTCTCTCTCTCTCTCTCTCTCTCTCTCTCTCTCTCTCTCTCTCTCTCAATGAAATATGAATTACTGTATCCCAAATAATTCCTTTGGGAGAAAGCATCAGTTAGCAGATTCTCAGAGCATAAACAAAAGAAAAATACACTTTGATTACTGTATTTATACATTAATATTACAGCACAGTACTATAATTAGTAAATAATTTTCTCTTGAATTTCAATACTGTACTGTAAACATCCTTTTCATGAAAATAATATCAATTACTGTACCATAAACATAAAAAATACAAAAATAAACAAATCCAGCAAGTTCACATAGATCATGGAGGATGGTTGTCATATTCTGTGCTTTGTCTGATTTATTTTACCATATTTCATTACAAATCTATGTAGTTGACTATGATTATTACACATGTAACAGTACAGAAGAGAATATCTTATCACTTTGATGTTTCATCTCTAATCACCGTAAAAAATATCTAAAATCTGAATTTTATATACATAGCAACTCTTAACATTCTCGTCCCAGCCACAGTGCCTTTGAATTCTCTTCCCAACCATAGTGCCTTTGAATTCTCATCTCAGCCATAGTGCCTTGAATTCTTGTCCCTAGGCAGTCACTGTGCTTCAGTGTATGTATAAGCACTTCAATTCTCTCTCTCTCTCTCTCTCTCTCTCTCTCTCTCTCTCTCTCTCTCTCTCTCTCTCTCTTGGCCTGGATGGGATTCATCCAAGAGAAATTAAAGAGTTAAAAGAGGAGATAGTTCCTCACATATATAAACTCTACAGAAAAAGTGCAGAGCAACGAAAGGCACCAAAAAGATGGAAACTAGGTAATGTGCCCCAAATTTACAAAAAAGATCCTAGAGAAGAGCCGGTAAATTATAGACCAATCTGTCTAATGTCGGTCGTTTGTAAGATTTTTGAGTTCATAATTGCAGATCAAATTGTGGATAATCACATTGATAGAAACATTTTGTAAAAACAACCAACACGGTTTATAGCTTACATAGTATCATAAAGGAAAAGAACTAAAACCATCACAAATCCCTGAGCAAATATATAAAAGGAAGTCCTAGGATGGGGAAAGGCAGTACACTCCCCAAGTGAAATCTCAAGTCACATTAATTTCCCTGTATCCTGGTACTGAGGTACTGTGTTGCTGTAAGAGTTGCCATAAGTCATTTAGGTCCAATGAAGTGATTTGAACATTTTTCCTACAAAATTTGTTCGAACTGTATGGTGAGAAATACTGATTCTCTCAAGAGGTGGTCTGCTCAGCACTCTAGTGTTATTATTATGCCCCACATGATCATGCCCATCCAGTAAGGCTTAATGGACTTTGTTACTTTTAAGGAGAGGCAGATCCCCACCTGTCTGCTGGGGTGTCACTGTAGTGCCTGTTTGCTTCTAAAAAAATTCGTTGGTCTACAATAGCAGTTAGCACCAAATCTGGCCATGGATGCACAGGTGCATTGGTGCTGAGCAAGAGAGCCTATATTCAATCTTAATGAAGACCAAGTTCATCTGTTTTATAATAATGGCGTGAACCAAGCCCTACATGGTGGTACCAAATCACAGGAAACCTATCCATAATCCCATGAAAATATCATTGCTGCTTTGAGTGTCCAACCACTACAGATTTCAACCTTTGTGTACCCAAGAAGTTAACAAAACACTAACACACAATTCTTGGTAAGCTTTCAATCAGGTAACTTCCACAACTTGTCTACCATAGTACTATCGGTAGGCAAAAAATTGTAAAACAACCCAACTTCATCATCTATAGATATGATAATCAATAACTGAATACGACATACTTGTTGACTAACAATGTTTTTTTGTACCATAGTTTGAACTGAAAGAACCAACCTTCAAAAGCTTTTAAAGCTGTAAGCCTTGTAGGTGTGTAACGTTCTCAGCAGCTACATGTCTTCAATTTAGTCCCACAAAACAATGCACTCACCATCAATGTTTTCATCTGTACCAGATAGAGGTGGTCTGATGTATTCTCCCAATCCATCTTCCTCCTTCTCTAATGACCAATTTCTTTATACTGTACAGGCCCACAGCTGTCCTAAGAATTAATAATATTCCTGACAATCATATGCGTATTATACTCAATGCATATGTGTGAATGACACCCCTTTTTCAAGATTCTATAAACACTGAATTCTGTCTAAAGCCTCAGAACTTTCTCATCTTCTGAGCAGGTGGTGGTGCCATAAACACACACAAAGCAAACAGCACAGCAACATCTACCCTGAAATACCGAAGGGCACTGAAATGTGGGCAATATTTGAATCACTTCAAAGCCAAGATGACACTAAGCAAAACCAATGTATCTATTTCCCTCACCTTGCAACTATCCCAGTGGACATCATTAAGTCTATCAGCACAACATTCAAATAAAGCCAATAAGCATGTGTAAAGTACTCAGCAAGTCACCTTTCTGAACAGAGGCTATTAGAACAATAGGTTTACTTCCTGTTCAAGAGCATTCCATGTAAAACCAGTAGTATGTACATATAGGGAGTTTACCCCTTCACACATGAAAGGGTGTAGTGCAGATGCAGAAAATGCAGACAAGCAAGAGACTACTATAAATTGGTTTGTATGAAAAATTCTTATTAGAAAATTATATTTTTGAACACTCAACAGTATGAATGTCAAAACTTCATAAAATATACTTACCATAAATTTTTCTTGCCTTAAAACTTCTAATGTACTTGTGAAGTAATTTCCAAGATCAACCTTTTCCATATTTCTCTGCATTACTTCATGAAAAGAACATCCCAACGAAAGCCGAAATCCAAAAGGAAAATAGTCTGAAATATATATTTATATATCATTACTGCATAAAAGGTTTTGTCTGTTTTCTTCCATTCATACTTTTAGTTAAAATATAGAATGGAAAAGAAAATTTTTTTCTATGTTCTTTCTCCTACAACTTATGCTTTTTTGCTTATAGAACTGGGTAAAGGTAATTTTGTGTACGGTACTACTCTGAATTGACTGAATTTTTATGTTGCTTGGAGAGTTTATAAATAATATGAAATTAGAGCAAGTAAAAATTTATTCATAAACAATTTAAATGTACTAATATATGCATTGTATGTATAATTGCTGTATTACAAGGGTCTAAGTGTACATATTGTTTTATGGTGAACTATAGGAAGAATTTTTGCAGTAATATGAAAATTTTTGAAATTAAATTATTTTTCATAACCATACAAACCTGAGGTCCTTTACATTAGGGATGACCTTCAGCAAAGCTTGAAAACAGCCACTTAACTCTTGAACAAGATGGTTAGGCAGTATAACTACCATCTAGTAGGCAGAAATACCCACCTGCCCATATGTAAGCATTTCAGTTTGCCTTTTGGCCCAGGTTTCAGATTGAGGGGTGGAATGAGGTGGGCCTAATGTGTAAAGGACCTCAGGTTTGTATAGTTAGGAAAAATACAATTCACTTTCAAAATTTGTTCCTACACGATATACAAACCATCGGTCCTTTATGTAAGGAAGACTTAATGATTGGCGGGAGGAGTGAGTGACTCTCTTTGAACTGACTGGAGTTCGCCACACCTGGGCTACTCCTCCTGGTCGAAAGAGCGAGGAAGAGTACTGAGCCTGACACATTGATTGGAGCATCGCAACTGCAAGATCAAATATCAGAAATCTGGACCTTTTCAAATGAGTAAGGAATCATAACTCACGCAAAAAAAGGCTGGGATGAATCTTACTAGTTGGAGGCAGTAAAGCAAACACTCAAAAAAAAGGGTTTGTCTTAATGCATTTCCTCCTTTCTCCCATTGCTAGAGGAAGAAGAGGGATTGCTTTTATTATTCTACAAAGAAAACAGAACGGGTGCTCGATGTGCAGACTTACAGCATAAGATGCCAGTTCCAGCAAGTGTAAGTTTGAGCCCTATTCTCTGCCTGAAGGAAGAAAAGTAGGGGAAAGTGGAAGGAGGAGGAAAAAAGACCAGTCACTCCCGAAATTCTTTTCACTTCCAGAACCACACATTTGGTGAGATGCTACCTGTCCTGTTAAAGGAGCCCAGTAAGATGGCACAACTTGATGAGTAGCCACCACATGTCCACGGAAAGAAGGTTCCAAGGACTTGTGGGCAATACTCAAAGGTAGAAATACATAAATGTGGTCTGATGAGACTGCTTTTCTGTATCAAGACTGGCAGGTTCCTCCGGAATGCAAGGGATGAACCAAGCCACTGATTCCGTGAGCTCTTGGGGGGAAGAGTACAGGTAATGTTGTTGCCAGCTACAGAGAACCTCCTCCCAATCATCTCACAAAACCAGGAGAAAGAAGTGTCTGCTCTTGCGACACACCTGGACCAAGGCGAACTTAGTCCAGGTTGATCTGCACAGTCAGGATTGACCTCTCTGAGGGTTCGTGAAACTTCTTTTGACAAGGGAATGGGGGAGAAAGCAGCTTAAGCGACCAGATGGCTTAAAATGATTCTCCCTTTCAGAGACGAGAGAATTCTCCTGACACAGGACTGATTCTGCAAGCTTTGACCATGGCAACTCTATTAACGGTAAAGATTCCCAGCATGGCCCGACCCAGGCTTCAAGGCCCGAAGGAATAATTTCACTGTAAGCCAAGGCCTTGTCCCTGAGATTGTTATACCGATGGATCAATTTAACAACCTCCATGAAAGAACTCTGCACACCCAGGCTTAAATCATTCTTGGATCTGAATGTTATTCAATAATAAGAACGGATACAAAAAATGTTCAATCACAACAAAAAAGGAAGATACAACTCAGTGAAGAGAAGTGGTGAGGGTACCCCTCGCCTCTCCCACTGGGAATGCAACTACCAAACAACCTTGTTGTGTAGAATAGCCTGCTCCAGCTTGCGCTGAAGGTAATTCCTATGTAAAGACCTTAGGTTTGTATTTGTGTAGGAACAAATAATAATAATAATATTAATAATAATGTGGCACCATGGCAGAGTAGTTTACTTCATCAATGGACAGGTTAAGCAGCATTAGGGCTGCTCAGTACTTGGATGGGTGACCTCTCTCTTCGGAGTTGATTCCTTAGGAAAGTATCTTTACCACAATTTCTTCAGTCTACTCAATTATAAATGAGTACCTATTCCTCATGGGGTAGGGTCCAGCTTTGGGTTAAATAGCAAAACTCAGCAGTGATGGAAAGAAATGAAACACAACAATGTAAATGGATCCTCTGGCAACAGAGGAGCTTCGTCCAGCAGCCAGGTATACAGCCCAATTGACGGGGAGAGCGGTCAGGTACTTGGAGGTTGTTATCCAGCAACTGACCACCACAACAACGACAGTAATCAGCAACCAGAGACTGGAGCTAGAGGCAAACCAGAAGAAGAAATGGACAAGAGAAGAGAATAAGGAAATATGGAGATGCTACATCAGAAGCAACCCAACAGAAAGAGGATACAGAAGAAGGTTGGTCAACATCTGAAATGAGAGAAATAACACCCCTCAAACAGAACAGAGGCTGGCAGACCAAGTAAGGATCATACAGAAAAAGAACTGGCTCTCCATAACAGAAAGAGAGGAACTGGAAAGAGATATAACACCCAGCAACAAAGGATAAGAAGATGAACTAAGAGATGATACCACAAAAGATGACAGGAATGATGAGCTACCAAACAACAGCACACAAAAAAGACCGAAGATGTATCAGAGGTCGGAATGAGTGGAAAAGCTCAGACAATGGATAAAGCCAGATACAGAAAGAACAAAGATATCCTCTACGAAATCCTACAACACAAAGAAAATACTAAAAGGAGAAAAAAAGTGAAGCTAATGAAATAATGAGACTAATACACACTCCCAGTGTCACAGAAACCAGTAATTTGGCATATGCAGGAGCAAGACTAGTAGCAGAACTCATGGGGATACAAACACTAACACCACCATCACAACCAACCCAATGGAAACCAAAACAGCAACCACCTTGGAAAAGGCACCTAGAAAAAGAAATCATGGTGATGAGAGATCTGACTTGAGTATACTGAAAAAGATGGCAGAAAAGAGGCTAACAAGCAAGAAAACAAGGGAAGAACTGAATGAGAAATACAAAGTACGTACAGGAGAAGGGACAAAATAACTCAATAAAAGGTATAAAACAGAGGCCTAAAGCCAAAGCACACAAGATCTGACATTACATGAACAGGAATAAAGGATACCAACTGAAAAAAACTCTTTAGAACCAACCAGAAAAGACTGTAAAGCCTACTAAGAAGGGAAGACAACTACCAGAATTCCTGAAGCTGAACCTAGTAAGAGACCCTGGGAAAACATTTGGAGCAATCTGGTATCACACAACAAACATGCAACATGGCTCTAGGAAGTCAAGGCAGAAGTGAGGAGAATAAAACAAAGATTCACAGACATCACGACAGACACAATCAGACACCAACTAAAGAAAATGCCCATGGATACAGGCTCAAAAACTTCACGCCGCCAGAGATGGAACCCCTGCCATTAACTGGGGACTGCCTACATCGCTATCCATACAACAAATAACAATAATATAACACACCCATATTTGCAAAACATTCTTGAGGAAAATAAAGAATTCCTTCAAGTTGCATTCAACCACAATGCTTCTCCATCACTCCACTAAGCTCAACTTAACTGTTTAGTAAATGATAACAATTTCTTTTATTGTACTTTCTCTTCTATTCACTTCTATCTTATTACGTATACAGTCCTCCCCCACTTCTATGCAGTATTAGACTCCAGAACCTGCTGCGGAAATGCAAAAATCCCTTCTAAAAATCCTTATAACTGGCTTATAACTGCAAATACTCAGTACATACCCCAAAAACTAAAATGCTTATATCGGTCCATTTTAACATTTCACTGCTTAATTTGATAGATCAAACAAAAATATACCTTAAATTATCATAATAAAACAATCTAATATCATTTTTTTTTTCTTTTTTCAAAAATTTACACCCCAAACCATCATCCCAAAAGAAAATCCAAAGACATCTTAGATTAGTACCTATTACAACTGTTACTCATAAGTATATATGCCCACTAAAAAAAAGATGGCAGATTACAGGCTCAAAACTTCAGCCGCCAGGAGGAACCCTGCCATTAACTGGGGACTGCCTACATGCATCCATACACAAACACATACATACACACACCCCATTTTGCAAAACATTCTTGAGGAAAATAAAGAATTCCTTCAAGTTGCATTCAACCACAATGCTTCTCCATCACTCCACTAAGCTCAACTTAACTGTTTAGTAAATGATAACAATTTCTTTTATTGTACTTTCTCTTCTATTCACTTCTATCTTATTACGTATACAGTCCTCCCCCACTTCTAGCAGTATTAGACTCCAGAACCTGCTGCGGGAAAAATGCAAAAATCCCTTTCTAAAAAAATCATTATAACTGGATTTAAACTGCAAAATACTCAGTACATACCCCAAAAACTAAAATGCTTATATCGGTCCATTTTAACATTTCACTGCTTAATTTGATAGATCAAACAAAAATATACCTTAAATTATCATAATAAAACAATCTAATATCATTTTTTTTTTCAAAAATACACCCCAAACCATGATCCCAAAATCCAAAGACATCTTAGATTAGTACCCTTTTACAACTGTTACTCATAAGTATATATGCCCACTAAAATGCTTATAACAATGATTTACTTATTTCAAAATATTAATGTATACAGCAAAATATCTAAAAAATATTTAATACAAAATAAATAATTCTTCAATACACATTAAATAAATCTCTTACAGAAGGTTTGACAACTAATCAAGTTACCCCTGTACTGTATACATAAGCCATTTTCTCTCATAGCATTGAAGTACTACTAATTATTTTAAAATTATCATTAATTTGCTTTTTTTATAACAATACTGCTTATTCACTAATTACTGTATTTTTTCATATTGTGTATGTGACTGAATACTGATTTTTATGATAAAAATTATTTACAACATATCTATAATGTAGTTATGTATCTATTAAGCTTGTTCCAGGTTGGGCCCCAGACTGTGCATAATAGGTATACGATTCTCTCTCTCTCTCTCTCTCTCTCTCTCTCTCTCTCTCTCTCTCTCTCTCTCTCTCTCTGTATGGGTAAGTATTTGAAATTATATTACTATAAAGTTTTTTATGATAAAGCATTTTGTACAATATTTAAAATATTTGCTAAGTATTTTCATTTTATTTTCCAGTCAGCTTTTACTGGAAAATAAAATGAAAATAAGTAGTGAATATATTTTAAATGTTGTACAATATGCTCTGAAATATTTTAAATGTTGTACAATATGCTCTATCATCAAAAATCTTTACAGCAATATCATTTCCAATACATCTTAAATTACCCTTAGAGAGAGAGAGAGAGAGAGAGAGAGAGAGAGAGAGAGAGAGAGAGAGAGAGAGAGAGAGAGAGAGAGAGAGAGAGAATCAGACACCTAATATGCTCAGTATGGGGCCCAACCTGGAATGAGCTTAATAGATGCATAACTACATTATAAGTATGCTGTAAATCATCTTTATCATAAAAATGAGTACCTAATAGTTACATAGACAATTAGTATCTAGTTACATAGACAATGTGAAAAAACACAGTAATTAGTGAATAAATAATGTTGACCTACAAAAAAAAAAGCAAATTAGTAATAATTTTAGAGATATGGTCAATAGCAAAAATCTGTAAATTAGTGAAAGTTCCTGTGGAAAAGTGAATATGTTCCACAAAAATCTGCCACAAAGTGGACCGTGGAAATGAGAAACACGTAAAACCCATGGTGTGTAGACTGCAAATGATATTTGTAGGTGCTGGTGAGGGTGTAATCAATTCTTCAGATTCTGTTCATTTGCAATTCTTTTCACATCTTTCAGTATGTAATTTCTTTGTTTAAATAACCTTGTTTTGTTTAAAAATGGGTTTACTCATGTATGGTACCAATGCTTTAGACGAGTTTATAGTCTGAAGATGAACTGATGACTTTTAAAGTGGAGCATGCAATCTTGTCTAGTGTTTCTGTCCATTTCCTTTCCTTTATAGTATTTCACTATGTAATTTATTTTCTTTGGATAATTTTCATTTTATTTACAGTGTAATTATATATGTGGCTACTGCAAATAAAAGTTCTTGAGTTGGTTGGATGGTCATTTATGATTGTTTATCATTTCTGAGTGGCTTGGAACATATCCCATTAAACCTTATCTTTGGTATGTAAGCTATCATTCAACTATCTACTTTTGAAGCGCCCAATCCAGCTGAAAGTGAGAGTTCATCAACAATAATTATAACATTACTCACTGATTGCTATTACGAAAAATTTTTCATCATAAATGTTTCGCAAAGCACTAACCTGGGATAAAAGCAGGCCCAGAGAAGAGAGGCTCTGAAAGGTTAGTTTCCTCAATTCCAGGAATGGATGACTTTGAGAACCAAGTAGAAAGAATGTACATTAAACGAGGTCTGTTGAGTGATTCCATTTTTACAGCTCGAACAGCTAAGTAGTTGGTAAGGAGGTGAAAAAATACACACAAAACAAACGTTGTCCATGTGAACCTATAAAAAAAACAAACAAGATTAAAGATCTCATATGACACAAAAAATTAATTATTCTCTACAAATTTGTTTTATCAGACACAAACCACTGCTTTATGTGGTTTAAGGTCATTTCAGTGATAAGACCATGTCAAAATAAATAAAAAAACAAGCACAAGTACATCAAATAAGCTAAGCCATATGGGAAAGATCACCTCTGGTGTTGTTATTTATAATATTCTCATCATGATGTCACTACTTATTTGTTACTTGTTTTTTTTCCTCCATGGAAGTTATGTAAAGAACCAATTAGAGGTAGACAAAATTGAGTAGTGTAATGGATGGTATTAAAAAAGTTACTTCAAGTTACTTCAGAAAATTTAGTATGCACATAAATAAAATCTACTACCTTCTTAAACCAAAAAAGCTATCAAAAAGAGGTTATTGAAGATAAAATTAGTACACTTTGACTGGAACTGATATCTTGGATAATTTATAAGACATGAAAATAAAGTGACAACATTCTTTTAAAACCTCTCAACATAAGGATGGTAAACAAATCACAGCTGCAAGACATTATTTGAGATATTTAGAAAAGAGCCAATAAAAGTTATATTTAGACCCTTTAAAGTTGTAAAGTTCTCTATTAATTCTCTTTAGAGATTCAGGAGATCCAAATGGCACTAAAGGTCAATGAATGCATTCACTTTTTCAACTGACAGTATATGTATGTCCCTGGTAACCAGCATACTGAAAGTTTGTAGATAAGAGATGTAGCATAGAGACTTTGCTGCAGAGTTCTCCATATGTAGCATTACGTATTCCTTACAATGCCAATAGAGAGACTACTCCAGTCCAGTGACCTAGTATTATCTGAACATGAAAGGGTAGGCATTAACTTTGCGTTAACATGAATATTTGTTGAGCCATGTTTCAGTGTATCTGAACTGTTTCTCTCCCATTTCTATACTTGTGACTATCGGTGGAATGAGGAAAGGGACTGTGATCATTACTGTGTCTTCTAAATGGCAGGCAGTTAGGTTGGCACAAGCTAGAAGGACAGTACAACCAATGACATGCAGTATAAAAACAGCTGAGTCCGGGTGTCTGGGGACGTGGAAGTACGCATCCTGCATATCTATTGAGACCATCCAGTTTCCTTTACGAATGGACACAAGAATAGAGAGGTTGGTTTCCATTCTGAATTTTGTCTTCTGGACAACAGAGCACTGATATCCAAGACCGGTCTCCATCTTCCCAAAGCCTTGGGGACTAGAAAAAGATGATTGTAGAACTCCTCTAATGTCACATCTTCTACTATCTCTATTGCCTCCTTAAAGATGAGGGCAGAAACTTCCTCCAAGAGGGCTGAAAACCTCCCTGGGCCTATAGAATAGGCAGTCAAGATGATGGGCTTCTTGACTAAGGGAGGTTTCTCCCTGAACGGGATAAAATGCACAATCCATTCTTCCATTTGCTTCTCTCTCCACCTCTCCCAAAACCGGAGCCTGGCACCAACTGGAGCACGGAGGACGTAGTCTTCTTTTCTTTGAGGAACGTTTAGTTCAGGGCTTCTTAATAGACCAAGATGTGAAACAGATGTTTGATCTTGAACTAGAAGTTCTTGGTCTCCCACCATGAAAGGGCTGCATCTGCAAAGGAGAGGCTGACTTCCCACTGAAGGAAGGAAGGTCCTTTGGGAATCTTGAGGAATGGGATAACAGGTCTTGAGTCGACTTCTTGTGCAAATGAGAAACAATGTCGTTAACCATCAACTGCAGGAACAAGAAGTCTTTCACCAGCGGAGAGAAAAGAAGCACCGATTTTTGTGCTGTAGTCACTCCTTTAGTGATTAGTGGTATAAGAGCACTATAATTCTCTCTTCTTCAATACACCCACTGTAAAAAGCAAGAGAGCAATCCAAAATTATCAGAGACAAAGTCCACAAGTAAGAGAAAACAGTCTTTAATCTTTCGCGCTAGAGTGCCCACTGACCAATAAAAAAACTGACCACTTAAAAAATTGTAAACAGATTACGAAACCAATGGTCAATTTTGTCTGCAGAAAACATCACCTTTGCCAATGAAAAAGCTGATCTAAGGGAAGTGTCGATGAGGGCTGAAAAGTTCCCCTGGGAGGAGCAGCTGCACCCAGGAAGGAGCTTCTCTGGTGGCATAACAAAAATACCTTCTTTGCAAAAGCCTAGCAGGGGGAAAACTAAAACAAGACTTTCCTGGCTCCCTCTTGACTGAGAGCCAAGCATCTATTTCACTAGTGCCTTTCTAGCAGAAGTAGAAAAAAAACTATTTTAGGTAACACTTTGGAGGGATCGGCATGCTAGCTGCTAATCATGAACATAGCCGCAGGAGAAGCCGGAGCCGCTGGTGAGAAAGTAGGAAAACTACAAAGCAGTTAATGAAGCAGTGCTCTATATGCAGTCAAAGAAGTCCTCCTCTACCTCCTTGTTTGCTTTCTACTCTACCGATGACACTGGAGATAAAGACGAGTCCATAACAGGCTTAACTGCAGGGTGAGACTTCCTCAAAAACCCAAAATGTCATCCAAGCATTGTTGGATAGGTGCCAACAAAGAATCCAAAACCGAAGTTGTGGCTGGCACTGGAGAGAAGGGGAACTGGGCAATCAGGTGCCAATGGGCACTCCAGGATGCTTGGAAATCGTAGAACGTTCGTTCGGGTGCTGCTGGGCACTCAGGTTAGCCTTCATAAGTCACTGAGTACTTAGGTGCTACCTGGCACTTGGGAGTTCCTGATACATTGGGTGCCAATGGGCACTTAGATGTTGCTGCATCTGTAGGTGTACTAGAGTGATTACGTCTAAGAGAGGAAGATGAACATTTCGATTCCAGAACAACACATTTCCTGTCTGCGTGCAGTGGCGAGAAACGTTCAAGACTGTCCTAGAAACTACATGACAGTTCTTTGTGCACTGCTGGGATCCTTGCTCTTCTTACAAGGCACTGTAGGGGCCTTCTTTTACACCATTGAAGCAGGATACTCTAGTGGGAACAAGTCTGAAGGTTACCAAATGAAACTCAGACTCTCCTTAACCTATTTTATTTCCTTAATAGTAGTACAAAATGGAAACTTAAGTTTTATTTTCACTATAATTCTTCAAAAACCTATCTTTTTATATCCAACTAAGCCTAACTTAATATTACCCTAACCACCTGAGAACCTAAACTTAATACCTTAATATTAATCTAACTTGAATTTTACTTAACTTACTCCTACCACCTTAAGAACCTAAACCTAATCCCTTAGTGTACTCCACAGAATTGTTCCATCTATCTAACAAACCTACCTTGAGCTCTTCCCTTAAAGCTCTTTTCATATGTTACTATTTCCTGAAGTGACTACAGGCAAGTTAGGTGAATGCACACTTGGAAAATATTATCTTGTCTATTTGGGGTTCCCAGCATTTAGTGTACACTTTTCTCTTCTCCTTGGAATACACCTAAAAATCACTATAGAATGTTTTTGTACCATTAATTCCCAAGTGGAAATTTGAATAGTCAGGACATTACAACTGGTGCGACTGAGAGGCTGACTACCTTTGGGCAGACCCCACTGACCTCCCTCGGGCCTCCGGTATGGTTTCTCCTAGGTTCAGGGGAGTATGCCAGGGACCTTTGCCTATGAGAATCGGTGGGATGGGTAGACAGCTCCTCCACAAACACTGCACTTGCACTGTTAACACTAGTCTTACTCACTTGATCCATTAGGGCTTGAAACAAAGTCCTAACCTGAGCCATTGACTCCACTATTAACTCAAACTTGCAATCGAATCTCGATTCCAGGTCAGTAATGGGAATGGGGGCAGAAACATGGGAGCTGAGTACAGGTGGCAAAGCAGGAGAACTGGGAATAGGTGACATAATAGGTACAGATTCAACAGGTAAATCAATACTACTAGCAGATTCCTGACTAACTGCAGTCTTATTGACATTCCTAGGTGTCACCTTTCTTTTCCTAGCCTTCTTTTATTTAGAAAGATGATAATTAAGAACTTTGCATTGTTTAGAATCCCAGTCTACACACTCTTCACAAGACAAAGTTACAGAACAAACTTGACACCTACAAGAAGAGCAAATTGTGTGCAAATCATACTTTGCTGATGTTAACCTCGTATTGCAGCCTTTGCTGCAACAACAAGTAGAAAACTCACTTGCATCGGACATCGTCACAGTCAGTAACAAAGTCAAAGTCAAATCTTGCAAAGACAGTCTAAATTGTGAAATTCTGTCTTTTAAAGAAAAATCCTATCTCTAAATAATGCCATAAAACTACCAAAAGGAAAGCAATGCTTCACAAATTTGTAAAAGAAAACGAACTCCAAATCTAGCTGGGAGCTAACAGCCTTTGTCGTCAGCTGGCAGAAACAAATTGGAAGGTTTTGCCTAGTTGTTCCTCTCTTTCCCAAAAATGGGCAGGGCTAGTTACCTACACCAAAACAAAAGAATTGCTACCTCAAATTACTACCATCTTTCACATTTTAGCTGCCGTACTAGTTAGAAACTACAGCTATGTAATCACTTGGTAAGTTACATATGTGAAAATCATAAGTAAATACGACAAGATTCTACTCTGGCAGCAATCACAACTGTGAATCACTTTTATTTACTAAATTTAGTGTCCATAAGTTAACAATACAGAGGAAACTAAAGTTAAATTAAGCTAAAATTGTGACAAAGTTCAAAATAAGGGTAAACTTACAGAACAAAGAACAAACTGCTAATTAAAAGAGTAAAGTCTAAAAATATGGGACATGACATATATGTTAAGGAAGCTTTACATTTCCTAATTCAAGATGCAGGTAATATTTGACTGGGAACTAAAGTCCTAAAGCTAACACTTGCAACCTACTAAGTTTACATACATCCATACTTGTGACCCAGAAAATTATTATAAATCTTCTGCTATTTCTAGAGGAAAAACTAGTCTCTACATAAGAAAATAACTCTAAAATGTCATCTATCAAAAGCTGGCTTGGCAAGTTCCAAAAACAAACCATTTGCAAATATATTACCAAATCAGTGAAATATTTAAAAAAATACACTTTAATTTGTAACGATGAATATGAATCTAAAAACTGCAAATACAATCTATATTTTGTAATATGCATACTGGGCTGAGGGTACTACGCTGACACCCACAAACTTAGATTTAATAATCTTTTCAGTCATATATCTACAATACCAAACCCATTGAAAATATAACTGTTTTTCTCCTTACAGTGGACTAGACATAACAAACGGAAGAATAGTAATATTGGTGATAAGAGCAGCTAGATTCACCATGGTCTCCTGACTACCATCTTTTGCTGATACTTCTGCCATGTTGTCACCACGTGCCTATGGAAGAAGCAAATATTTCAGAATCCATTTTCACACATCATTAATTCATGACAAAAACAATTTGAAAGTTTGCAAAAGTAACCATAAAGAAAAATGACATTTTTATAATAGAATCACAATTTTTAAAAGTAAACTGTATTTTTCTTAACTAAACAAACCTTAGGACCTTTACATTAGGAATTGCTTATGGCGAAGCTGGAACACAGCTGTTAAGACTCTTGAACAAGGTGGTTAGGCAGTAACTACCGACCAGTAGGTGGGGAGACCCACCTGCCTGGATGTAAACATTCTACTTTGCCTTTCAGCCCAGGTTTCAGATTGAGGGGTGACATGATGTGGGCCTAATGTGTAAAGGACCTCAGGTTTGTATAGTTAGGAAAAATACAATTCACTTTTAAAAATGGTGATTTGTTCCTACACAATATACAAACCCTTGGCCCTTTACATTAGGAAGACTCACTGATTGAAGGGAGAAATCTGAGTGAGCCTCTTGAACTGACTGGAGTTCTGCACACCTAGGTTACTCCTCTTGGTCGAAAGAGCGGTGGAGTGCCCTGCCTGTGACAAATTGATTGGAGTATAAGAACTGCGATATAAAGAGTCGGACATCTGGACCTCCTCAAGTGAGTGAGGAACTGTAACTCATATGAAAAAAGGCTGGGAAGAATATTAAGAGTCGAAGGCATTAAGGCAAAGATCCAAAATGGTTTCCTTTATTGTCAAGTCTCCTTCCTCCCCTTGCTAGAGGAAGGAGCAGGGCTGCTTCTATGATTCTAACAAGAAAAATAAAAAGGAAGCTTTTAGTGTGGACTTACTGCATCAGATGCCAGTCCAGAAAGTGTAAGTTTGAGTCTTATTCTCAACCTGAAGGAAGAGAAGGACAAGAACAAGGAAGGAGGATGAGGAATGGCCAGTCAATCTCGAATCCTTCTACCTTTAGAACTGCACACACTAGGCGAGATGCAATTTGTCCTCTTAAATGAGCCAAGTAAGAAAACACTTGTTGAGCATCCACCACAGGTGCAAGGAAAAAAGTTTCAAAAGACTTGTGGGCATATACCCAAAGAAAGATATAAATGTGGTCCTGATGACACCAAACTGTCTTCCAGTCTGACCTATTCTTAGGAATGCAAGGAAAGGACTAAGCCACAAGTACTGTGTGCTCTCCAGGAAAGCATACAGGTGACATTGACGCCAGTCGCAGAGAACCTCCTCTCAATCTCGCAAAACTAGGAGAAATGCATGTCCGTAGACACTTCTCCCTTGGTGAGTTAGTACTGGAGAAAAGTTGTAGATATCCATGTCAAGGATGTCGAGTCTTCCAAAGGTACAGGAACATGACAATAGGACAAAGTAATGATTGATCTGGATCAACAATTACAAAGACCAAGGCACAGGGGATCATGAAGGACTCGAACCTCTCAACAGAGGCTGAATGATTCGGAGATCAATATTACATTTGAGACGGAGTCAAGACATTGGTAACTGCCTTTTGAAGGCTGATATTGAAGAAGATCCATGTAAATCACCTATCCTCTTTGCTGATGCCAGAGAGAGCCAAGATGCAGTCTTGAAAAACAAAACTCTGTCTGATGATTCTCACAAGGGTATTTGCACCCTAAACAAGAGTCAAGTGACATCTAGAGATCCGAGGTTCCTGTGATGGCAAGACAGAAAAAAAGTTTCTCATCAGTAGTTGAATCTTGACTGAGGAGAAACATTACTACTTCTTATGTGAATGACTAGGGCGAATATGGACCTACATCTTTCACAGTTGAGTCAGAGAGAAGTAACTATCACGATTCTGACCAGAGAAAAAGAATGAAAGAGTTATCCAGCAATTTCCATTGCTGCTCAGCAAAATAGCCTATACGTACTTGCAAGGAAAACTGGATAGTCCTTCAGCCATGAAGATATGGGGATTATACTGCCTGAGGAACTGCTCTTTTGTCACTGACACTGAAGGTTGGTCCAGGGAGGAAATCCTCGTTGCCTAAGAAGCAGAGTTGGCAGGTCGGGCAACAGGTGAAGTCTCCCGTCATTTATTTTCAATTCATGGTGAACACTGTTCGTTAATACCTCATGAATAGAAAAATGTAGAAAGAAGAAAAAACTGTCAAATTTAGTCTGTCTGAAAGTCATTCTGAGTCATTGCAGTGGCCATGGGTCAGGTGTGATGGAGCAGAAGACCTACAGACTTCTTTTGTACCTGAGTAAACAGAAAGATGATAAGGAGTCTACCGAGACATATCTCTGTCTGACGATTCTCACAAAGGCGTGTGCAGAGCACAAGAGAGGCACTGTAAACAAGAGTCAACTGCAGCAGAGACCTTAGGCCTCTGTGATGGCCAGAGAGGATCAACATTAGTAGTTACCCTCAGCTGAAGAACAACAATACTGAGAAGAATAATCTCTTCATGAGAAAACAGTACCCTGCCACTCACTCAACTCAGGAAGCTGAGTTGCTTGCTAGTACATTTCAACATGAAATGGTTCTGACTGATAAAACTATCAAGTGCACAACAGTTACCCCTAAGCACCTGCATGTCAACTGTAACAGGAGGGAAATGAAGCCCTCTTGTTTGGTGATAATGCCAGTGCCGTGTTGCTTGACAACATCATTGGGTGCTTCAAAATCAAATCCCAAAACTCTCATGAGGCTTGAAAGGTTACCTTGAGTTTCAGGATAGTGCTGATTTAGAGGTACTTATCATCTTAGTCACATACCTGAAGACAATGGTCCTATAGGTATGCGCCTATTACTCAGTTAGTACATCTGATAACAGATGCATGTTCTGAGATTATACAAGTATGCTATATTCAATGACTTGTTGATCGAGCACTAGCCTAATTCCTTCCACATCATTCGGGAGAGGAAAAAGAATTAAGGACTGGAAGCAGACCTCCTTCATTCTCTATTGAAGAAAGTGAAGGTGACGCTGTCCCTAAAGGAGGCTTCTATAGCGACAACAAGATACCAAAGACAACTAATGTTTACCCGATTTGGTGTTTCTAAAACGAGTATACAGGAGAGGAGGAAGCTCTATGGAAGATGGCCGAGACCTGGAAGGAAGCAGGTACTACTTCTTCCAAAGGATAGTTACTACCGGGTCTCGGCTATATCATATCAAGTCCAGAGACTTGATTAGAAATTAGATTGAAAGAAAAACATGTTATGTGCACTATCTCAGAAAAGGATGAAGGTTGGCTATTTCATGATTGACCTTCGCAGCCTGTGACTTGTCTTGAACAGAGGACATAATAGACGCCTTGGAACATTCCTCGACAGCAGGGGTATACATCACTCCCCCAAGAGAGAGAGGCAGGACCGAATAAAGGTTCGTTTCTTAGGGTCGAGACAACCTCAGGACTTACAAACTGGCGATCTAAATTAGGACAATGAACCTTTTCTTGGCACCAGAATTATCCACAGGTTGCTGACTGCTGATTAGGGATGAAATCTCATAAGGGACTGCCTGGAGGGAAACCACAACCTGAGGGGCCTGATAATCACATCCTCCATTACACAACACTCACTTGAAAGGTTGATTTCTGTTAACCCACACACAAGACTGGCAATGGCATGGAAAGGAAGCAAGGCAGCCAAGCACAGAAGCAAGTGGATAAAATTATAGGGTTAGTAGTATGAGAGAAAAAGGGCACGATCTTCACTTCAGGCAGTAGATGATGTTGCCCATGGGCATTTATGGATGGTCCTGGGTGTCCAAGGAAGTTCTGGCACTTCTGCACGCTATGCCGCTCTGAGCGCAAACTGCAGATGGAGATATAGCTAGTGAGAGCTTCTGGTTGCTGGAAGAGAGGAGCGTTCACAATCTTTGCACCAACTTAGCTGCATGCCCTTTTTGTACAGGAGACTTGAAAAACATCTGAGAAAAGTCTTCAAAATGTACTATCGAAGCGAGTACCGATAGTCCTCAGTTATTGGCGATCTGGTTTTGTGGGGCTTGTCTGGCGCCATAAAATTGGTGATCTATGGTGTAACAACAGGCCAAGTTTCAGTTATCGGCGCCATAATATACTTAACAGAGGTGCCATAAGGGTGCTTACAGCACTGATAACCAGTTACTGGCACCATAAGCCCCATTATGGTACAGTAAATTGACGAGTTTCAGTTAATGGCAGTTTTTGCTTATCAGCACACCCACAGGAACAGAACCCCTGCCAATAACCGGGGATTGCCTGTACTATCCTGAACCAATTATACTGGGACAGATTCTTGACCGATGATAACATCATCTTCGATAAACAGCATTCTCTCCTACTACTTTCTGCCCTTACACTTTAATTCTCAGCAAAGGAAATTGTGAGGGTTAAAGTACTATGTGTAATATCATTAACCGACAGTTAGCAATACTAGGTTCAGTAAACTGAAACAAAAAAGAAACAAAAAACTTTGGCCCAAAGGAATGACAAAACATTCAGGAATTACCCTTAAAGCAAAACTTTATAGATTTTATGAGTAGCCTACACCCTGTAAACATCATCGATGTAAAAATTTTGGCCTTAATGAATAACAGAAGATACAAGAATTATTACTATTTAGGGGCAAAACTATATTTGTGGCTCACACGAAGTTTTATGAATGACGAATATTGATGAATCGCTTTTATGGCAATTACTTAATGATGTCTAGCGAATTGCCTATGCCCTGTAAACAACTTTGATGTAAAAATGTGGCCTAGTAAGATAAGATTTACTTTTCAGGGCAACTCTATATGTATCAGAAACTCGCAAGTAGCCTACCCAAAAAATGGGCAAAAGTTGCCTACCTTAATGCTTAAAAAATTGATGCAACATTAAAAACAGCTTGTGATTGCTTATACTCTGAAAACACAATTCAAGAATTTAAAATTAAGTCAAAACTCTAAACTGAAGGTTTACAAGAAATGAAGCACGGTAAACAAAACATAGTGCAGTTTTTAACCTAAAAGAATGGTGTAACAAACGAGAATTACTTTTAAGGCCAAACTATTATTGTTGGGTAATAAGGGTAAACAAAAGATTAGTTGATGAATCAACTCAAAATAATAAAACAAGTAAAAACTCATCCCGAGATTCCTTTGAAGGTTATGAGATATGCATTCCAGTGGGAATGCACACCACTGAAATCCAGTTAAATAACCAGAAAATTATGAACAAGCTACCCCCATCACCGATGTTTACATGATGACAGCAGGAACAAACTGAGCTTTCTGCTCACAGTCATTCCTATTCCCCTACTAGTAGGCAGAACTGGTACCTACACAATAGTTTGAAGTGTTACCCGCAAAATTTTGAATTCAAGCTGCCGTATAAGTGGAACTTATAGCTATGTAGTTACTGGGTAAGTTACGTACTTACGTATAAAAAAACTTATTTCTTTAACACATTAAAAACTAAATAACACAAATAGCTATCTAAGTAGTTTAGTATCTTAAAATTAATTTCAAAAAACCAAAAAATATAAAACCAACAATAATTATTTTTCTTTTGATATATATAGTATAATAACTTTGTAAAGCATCCGCAGAAATTACAACATAAAAAATTTAATTTTGATAAAAAAATTTTTTTACAAACTTTTCACAATCATGAAACTGTCTCAGGAATATCTTTCCCCATATATGAGGAAGATATCTCAGTGTCGCAAGTAGTTACCAGTCTCCATATTTGTGTCATCTGATTCATGTGCTACAAGGAATTAACCCTTAGGAGCCGGGGTAAAAAATCAATATTCAGCACCCCAGGCTGGGGAAAATTTGAGGTCGGCTAATTTAAGAAAAAACACATGAACAGAAAGAGAAAGATATGCAAATGGTGTAAGAAACAAAATATTTTCCATACCTTCCACGAGAAATTGAAAATTACTATTATTTACAACCCCTTGTGGGCCCTCTTTTACAGGACAATCATAAATTTTACCAAGTTATGCATGTTTTTTCTAATAAATAAATTTATTTTATTTTGTAAAATTATAATTACAGCTCACACAATATCAAAACAGCCAAGAAATAAAATAAGTAACAAATTCTAAACATACTTGTTGCAAAAAATTTACGTAAATTTACTGAAAACGAAGATGCAGGAACATTTTTGGATTTATACATGTACTTTTTCTAATAGTTCTTTGCACTTTTCTGTGCAAAATTATCTTTATAACTAACATACTATTATAAAAGATATGAACTAAAACCAACAGCATGGTATATTCATAAGCAAATTTATAAAAAGATGTCATGTGAGACAGAGAGGTAGTACATCCTCCCTTGAAGTTAAGATCACAACTAATCTCCTGAGCTGCCCAGTCTCTCATCTTAGCTAATGTCTAAAAGTTGCCATTAGAGAATTTATGGGCTCTAGAGGTAATGACACTTCTTTCCCGCCCAATTCCCCCAAACTGATGGTGCATAATAGTTACTCACCACAAGTGAATCTATCCACCACCCAAAACCTGTTATTACTATACTCATATGAAGGTATCCGTCCATTAAGGGTTAACATGACTAGAACAAAATTTATCTTAAAAATGATCTGATATATATCAAAACCACAACCTATAATAAATATGCCCAACATCATGGTCATTGAATTTCCCCAAACACTCAATCCTTGTAAAGAAACAGCAGTAGATGTAAGGTTGCCCACCATTGAAAGCTTGCGCTGCTTCATGGCAAGTATTATGACAAAAACTGGCATTTTATCGAATATTTCTATTGGAAATATGGAAGACTCAGTATGAAAATCAGTTGTGGGAACCCAGAATCTAATTTATTCTAGTTCCTGTAGGAACTCATTACACAAAACATTTCTTAGTGATTGAAGAGCGAGAAATATTCCATGGAACTCAAAAACATTGAAAGAAAAATCAGAGTGTGAATCAGCCCTACAGTGAAGTTGTTTACAGAATTTGATTTAAAGTAGAGAAAAAGGGAAAAAGACATTTGGTTCTCAAATACTCTTTGCTGGACAATGCCAAGTGGACTTCTCAGAAGATTTATCTTTCAAAGAATTGGATGTTTCATTCTGGGCATCAAGATATGATAGTATATTAGACTATGGTTCTTTTGATAGTTGTGGGAAAATTATAGGATCGACTGATACCAACATTAGATTAAGGTTCTTTAAGTGGTAAGAGTAAGTTAAGTAAATTTAAGTTAGATTAGTATTAAGAGGAACTAAGTTAGGCATAGTTAGGTATTAGAGGAGAAGTTTTGATGAAAATTTTTGTACTGTAAAATTAATTTTTAAAAATAGGTCAAGATAAGTGAGTTTTATTTAATAATCTTTTCAAAGCTGTTCCCTTTAGTATCCTGCTCCATTTGTGTGACTTGAAAAGCCCCCACAGCGTATTTACTTCATCATCAATTTCATAGTCATGTAATGTAACTCTAGCACAGAAATAATAGTAAGATTTTCAGCTGCTCAGGTTTTCATCTCTGGTAAGGTGATTTTTACTCATCATTGCTATTTGCAAAGAAAACGTTTCGTGAATATAGTATTGCCGATTTCTTTTAGTTCAAAGAAAGAACAACTATTAGCTTACTCTCAGCTAGAGCTACCTTTTCTGAGTACATAATTTCTTGTACATATTCAATTTCTTGCATTCATTTAATTTTGGACTTTTTTATGGGTAGGGGAGTTAACTGGTGTCAGTACAGCTAATAGTTAAAGATCTTGAGACTATCAAGCACCATACAGCAGCAACGCTACTCATCTCCTAGTCAACCAGACAGATGTATGTGTATACAACTGATATTCTGTAGTGATCTACAATGCTGCTATTGTTTTTGGATAGCCTCCTATATCAAAGTTGTGATTTTGAACATTTATCATGTTAAAGAAATAACCATCTGTGTCTCCTATTACTGAGATGAAAAAGAGGAGCCCATAATGTCTATCACACATCACAACTATCTCAAGGGATAAGAAGCCAATTTACAACTGCTGCTATCTCAAGGGATAAGAAGCCAATTTACAACTATTATCTCAAGGGATAAGAAGCCAATTTACAACTGCTGCTATCTTAAGGGATAAGAAGCCAATTTACAACGACTATCTCAAGGGATAAGAAGCCAATTTACAACTACTATCTCAAAAGATAAGAAGCCAATTTACAACAACTATCTCAAGGGATAAGAAGCCAATTCACAAGTTTGCTTCTCTCACCCACATCCAAAACCACCCTCCTCCCCAAGAAGAAAAGAACTCTACGCAAAATATCAAGAGCATAGCTCATTAATTAAAGACTTGAGAGCCTAATGAAATATAAAAGCCCAATCCTTGCAAATTGTACAAAATATGTGGGCTCAACTTAATGGGGGAAATGAACCTACCACCCATACACATACCTTTGCCAGGATTTCTTATTACACGGAATCTGATATAAAGTCAGGCACAATTACAGATTCAAGACCAGACATACTAAGGGGCATTAACACTACCCACAAAACAAAATAATATCACCCAGGATATAGGCTAGTCTCAGCGACCCAAAATTAGAAATGAAGATCACAGTAGTCAAAGAAAGTGAGTGATTGGTCACATAAGCTGTATGTACTCACCCCTGCACCCATCACAAATAGCTTGTATTTCAAAGATATTTCTAAATAAAACAAAAGTTTATATGCTTTATAGCAATTAATGTCTCTTTGTGCTATGTAAAACAAAATCCTTACCTGATGATAAGAGAATGCAGCACGGGTAGATCCACCTG
>NC_061094.1:32665100-32685918 GCF_015104395.2 Macrobrachium nipponense
CCATAGCTGTACTAACAGAGCAAAATGCTTATCAATCTTTTCTTCCAGACTGGTGGTGAAGTTGGGATTGGAAGTGCAGGAGCCTGCAACTGGAAAAGGTGGCATAGGCAAGAGAAGTGGGAGCTTAAGATATAACAGGAATACTCAGATCCAAATTGAATTCAGAAGAATCCTGGCTAACTGATTTTGACTTAGCCCTAAGAAAAGCTTTTCTCTTCCTGCCTCTCCCTAATTTCTTTAAATGAGACTCCAAATTCTTCCACTTCCTTTTGTTCCATTCAAAACATTCATTAGATTTAGTATCAAATGAACATATCTACCCTCTACAATCAGTATCAAAAGATCCCTTTAGAGTAATACCTAAAGCTAGCAGAAAACAAAAAGCAAAAACTTGTTCTTTATGCAAAATTGACCAAAGAACCTAACACTAAATAATTTGCCAAGACGGCTAATACAAGAGTATAGTATGTCACCAATTGCGATGATACAAAGGAAAATCCCCAAAAAACTTTCAGGAATAACTGCAACCGACAACCATAGCCATCAGCCGGCAAAAAGAAACAGCTCTTTGCTGAGTTGTTCCTCTCTCTTGCCCCAAAAGTGGGCAGGGCACTGTTACCTAAGCAAAACAAATAGAAAATTAAAGTGACTTGCAAATTTCGGGATTTTAAATGCCAGTGGGTGAAACTCTTAGCAATATAATTACAGGGGAAGTTGTATAATAAAAAACAGAGACCTCCGACGTGACAAACAGGAGGAAGGAAAACTGAAGGAGGCCTTCCTTTGCTCTCTCTTTTCAGAGAGCCAACCCTCAATATCGTTTAATGTCTTCCTTGCCAAAGAAGAAAGTACAATCTTAGGAAATCTAGGTTCCACAGGTAGATTTCTCATTAAGAAAGTGGATGCTGGTGAAGCCAGGGCCGCTGGAGAGAAAAAGGTACGGAAGTTATGCAGCAAATACAGGCAGTCCCCAGTTATCGACAGCCTCGGCTATCGGTGATTTTTTATGGGGCTTGTCTAGCCCACCAATTTCCGGTTATCAGCACAGATAATAAGAGTATTGGTGTCGATACATACCTAACAGAGGTGCCAGTAACCAGTTATTGGCACTGATAAGAGCCAAAAATTGCTGATTTCTGGTTATCAGCAATTTTCATTTATCATCAAGCCATCAGAACAGAACCCCAGCTGATAACTGGGGACTGCCTGTACCACAATAAGGCCACATAAGCAGAGGGAGCAGAGTCCTGACCTACCTCCTATTCTTCTACTTCTGACAAAATCAGTGATTAGGACAGGTCAGGTGTAGTTTTTGTTGCAGGAGAGGCCTTCTTAAGGAGTCCTACAATATCATCCAGTTGACGCTGGATGGGAGCCAACTTTGGATCACCAACTGAAGGCACAGGCACCTGAAACATAGAGGTTGACATTAAGGGCCTCAAAACTGACATCACAAAAAATGTTATTGTTATAATACAATTAAGTTTGTTCATACTTACCTGGCAGATATATATATAGCTGTATTTCTGACGTCCGACAGAATTTCAAAACTCGCGGCACACGTAGTGGGGCGGCCAGGTGGTAGTACCCATTCCCGCCGCTGGGAGGCGGATATCAGGAACCAATTCCCATTTTCTATTCATATTTATTCATGACCCTTGTCTCCTGAGGGGGGAGGAGGGTGGGCACTCTAATTATATATATCTGCCAGGTAGTATGAACAAACTTAATGTATTATAACAATAACATTTTGTTCATGAAAACTTACCTGTCAGATATATATATAGCTGAATCCCACCTTCGGATGGTGGGTAGAGACAGACTAGGATTTTTAGGAAACTTAAATTAAATAAAAGATTAACTTATTGGTTCCTTACCTGATAGCAAAGTAGACTCTGTGATTACTGTCACTTAAAGCCTGCTTATGCTTTTATCAGAGTTGCCAGCCAGGTTTGGACCTGTAGTGCTGGTGCACTCTGGATGCTCTGTCAACGGGGACGTGACCACAATGTGACAAGGACCATCTAGCCAAACATATGGCAGTAACACAGCAACCGACCACCACCTGACCAACTAACCAAAAACCCCTGACATTAACACTAAGGAATGGGAGATTTCCACAGAAGATCTCACCATCACCCAAAACACAATCAAACTAACCTAACTAAGCTAAGGGATAGGGAGAGAGCTACCTTCAGCCCCCCAAAACTGTGTCTTCGCCGAAATGTAAGGCCCAAAGAACTACAGTTCTTCGTAAATCGTTCTCACATCCCGGAGGTAATGTGAGGCGAATACGGAATTGCTCTCCAGAAGGTGCTATCAGAATATCTTTGATAGACATATTCCTTTGGAAGGCAAGAGAAGTAGCTACGGCTCTGACCTCGTGAGCTTTCACTTTAAAGAGGCTCAAATCAGTCTTCTGGCAAGATGAATGAGCCTCTTTATGACGTCCCTCAAGAAGAAAGCAACAGCATCTTCGACAACGGCAAATCTGGTCTCTTCACCGAGCACCAGAGATTACCTGAGGGACCTCTTATCTCTTTAGTCCTATTCACATAGAACTTGAGAGCCCTGACAGGGCACAGGGCTCTCTCTGGTTCTTGACCCACGAGACTCGATATTCCTTTTGATTTTCAAGCTCTTTGGCCAAGGATTAGAACGGGTTCTCGTTCTTAGCCAAGAAAGATGGGTTCAACGAGCAGACAGCGTTGTCTCCCTTGAAGCCCACTAGGCTACTGAACGCTTGGATTTCACTAACTCTCTTCGCCGTCGCCAGAGAAGCTAGGAAAAGCGTTTTTCTCGTCAAGTCCCTTAGAGAAGCTTCATGGAGAGGCGTCAAAGGGACTTAGCATCAGATGTTTCAAACCACATCTAGATTCCATGAGGGCGGTCTTGCCTGTGGAATCTTGGTGGTTTCGAACGACCTTAAGAGATCGTGCAGATCCTTATTGTCGGAGAGGTCCAGTCCTCTGTGGCGAAAAACGGCAGACAACATACTCCTATAACCCTTGATTGTAGGAAACTGCCAATTTCTGCACATTCTTAGATAGAGTAAGAAATCTGCTATCTGATTCACAGAGGTCGTGGAAGAGGAAATTCCTTCCTTTTTGCACCATGCCCTGAGGAGGACACTTAGACTGGTAGACAGGCTCTTGAAGAGCTCTTCGAGCATTAGCGATTGCTCTCGCAGCTGCCTTTGAAAAGCCTCTCGCTCTGGCCAACTTTTTCGATAGTCTTGAACGCAGTCAGAGCCAGAGCGGAGAGGTTTTTGGTGAAACCTTTTGAAGTGAGGCTGTCTGAGTAGATCTCTCCTCCAGGGCAACGTTCTTGGGAAGTCCACAAGGATGTCATGACCTCTGTGAACCACTCTCTTTGCTGGCCACATTGGGGCAATCAGAGTCAACCTTGTCCCTTCTGAAGCTGCGAACTTCCTCATTACGTCCCCCATGATCTTGAATGGGGGAAAGGCGTAAAGATCCAGGTCTGTCCAGTTCCAGAGCAACGCGTCCACTGCAATTGCCCCTGGATCCAGAACCGGGGAGCAATACAGAGGAAGCCTCTTCGTCCTTGATGTAGCGAACAGGTCTACTAGAGGACGTCCCCACAATCTCCATAATTGTTGACAGACTTCCTGGTGCAAGGTCCATTCTGTTGGTAAAATCTGATTTCGTCGACTGAGAAGGTCCGCCCTGACATTCTGAACCCCTGCCACGAAATCTTGTCAGGATCTTGATGCGCCTTGCGTCTGCCCATAGCAGAACTTCCTTCGCCAGGAGAAAAAGGGATCTGGAGCGAGTTCCTCCTGATTCTTTAGATACGCAAGGGCTGTGGTACTGTCTGAGTTGACTTGAACAACCTTGCTTGACAGTTTGTCTTCGAAGAACTGCAGCGACAGGAATATCGCTGCCAGTTCCTTTACATTGATGTGCCAGGCTACCTGTTCCCCTCTCCAGGAGCCTGACACTTCCTCCCACCCTAGTGTTGCTCCCCAACCGGAAATGGAAGCGTCTGAGAACAACACTAGGTCGGGGCTCAGAAGATTTAAGGAGAAGCCCTCTCGTAACTTCTGAGGGTCGAGCCACCATCTTAAGTGGACTTTTACCTTGTTGGAGATCCTTAGGATCGCATTCAGGTCCTCTTTCGACGTCCATTCTTCCGCAAGGAAAAATTGAAGAGGTGGCCTGAGGTGCAGTCTTCCCAGCGAGACAAACTTTTCTAGCGAGGAAATGTGCCCAGCAGACTCATCCACTCCCTCACCGAACAAGCTTCTCTCTCTAGGAAGGCTGCGACTTTCTCTAACCCCAGTCGCTGACGTTCCTGGGATGAAACGCCCGAAAAGCCACTGAATCCATCTGAATCCCCAGATACACGATGGACTGTGTCGGGTCAGATGCGACTTTTCGGAGTTGACCAAAAGACCCAGAGACTTTGCTAGGGCTAACGTAAACTGAAGGTCCTTCAGACACTTCTGCCTCGACGACGCTCTGATCAGCCAATCGTCGAGGTATAGGGATATCCTGATCCCTGACGAATGGAGCCACTTCGCTACATTCCTCATTATCATTGTTGAAAACCATCGGGGCCGTGCTGAGACCGAAACAAAGGGCTCTGAATTGCCAAACCCTGTTGTCTAAGACGAATCTCAGGTACTTCCTTGAAAGAGGGTGGACGGGGACGTGGAAGTACGCGTCCTGCAGGTCCAGAGACACCATCCAGTCGCCAGGTCTCAAGGCTCCCAGCACCGACTGAGGCGTCTCCATTTTGAATTTGATCTTTTCTACAAAAAGATTGAGCCTGCTCACATCCAGGACCGGGCGCCAACTGACGACTGCTTCGGCACTAGGAAAATCCTGTTTGTAGGAAGCCCGGTGGACTCTAGGTCCCAAGACTTGTGTTCCACCGCTCTTTTTTCGACCATCTGGTCTAACAGATCGAAAAGAATAACTTTTCTTCTCTCCCTGATAAGATGGAGAGAGGTCTCTGGGAGTTGATGTTAAAGGAGGAGGATGTAAAAAGGGGATCTTGTACCCCCGCTCTACTATCTTGAGAGTCTCCAAGGATCCGCCCCTCTCTGCCTCCAAGCCTCCGCAAAGAATTCCAGTCTGGCCCCGACTGGCGTCTGAAGGACGAGATCTTCATTTTGCTGGTTTTGGGTTTGAATGAAGCTCTTCCTCTCGAAAAACCTCTCCCTCGAGGAGCTGCTCTCGAGGGGGGTGCCCCGCGAAAGGGTTTGACTTCTTCGGGGGTTTGCTGAATGTCGAAGTGGAAGGAACTGCTGGACGTCTTGAAGACTGTACCAAGAGGTCCTGGGTCGCCTTTTCTTGCAAACTCTTTGCAAGATCCTTTACCATAGCCTGGGGGAGAGATGGTCCGAAAGAGGCGCAAAGAGCAATTCCGCTTTCTGAGCGGGAGATACCGACTTAGCGGTAAAATTGCAAAGAAGAGCTCTTTTCTTCAGGAAAGCAGTTCCAAAATGAGAAACTAGCTCCTCCGAACCATCCCTGACGGCCTTGTCCATACATGACAACAACCGCTGGAACAGCTCCCCCAGACTGAGAGAAATCAGGACTTCTAGACTGAAGGTTCTAAACTCCCAGACACCAGTCTAGGAAATTAAAAACATTTTAGGGTGGCGAAGCAGTCCCTTCAAGTGGTGGTCCGTCTCCACAGGAGTCCAGGACACCTTAGCAGACGATAATAGAGACCTCCTCTGAGCGTCCACTAAACTGGAGAAGTCACCCAGAGCGGACGAAGGAACCTTTACTCCCACGTCCTCCTTGGTTTCATACCAAATTCCTCCTTTCCCGGCGAGTCTAGAGGGCGGATGGGCGAAAGTGGTCTTGCCCTGATCCTTCCTTCTAGACATAAAGTCTTGAAGCTTCTTAAAAGCCCTCTTGGTCGACAGCGATGTCTTCATCTCGACGAATTCAGGGGTCTTAACGGTCTTGGAAGACGAAAGTTTGAGAGGGAGGAGACTAGGGGCTTGCCGGCTGGAACTTCTCCCCGAAGGATGAACGTAACAGCCTAACAAGAACCTTGTAGTCTGAGACAGCTGAAGCTACCGGCTGTTCTTCTTCGACGGAACTCCCTGGACTACTAAGTTCCCCTTCCTCCCTAAGAGGAACTGGAGAACGTCCATCAGCAGGGGGGGGGGGGAAAGATACGTCCAGCAGTCTCAATCCTGAACAATGACTTCCGTTGGTTGGAAGTACCCGGCTACAGGTACGGAATCGCCCTTACGTCGATCCTTATAAGGACGGACATCTTGTGAAAGAGGAGCGTCCTTAGAAGCAACGGGAACTGTCTTAACAGCACGTCCCTACGAGAGGAAGCGCGAGCTTCCTGACGAGAGGCGCCAAAAGCGTCCTGCTTAGCCAAGCAAGCGTCCTGCTGAGCGTCCTCAAAAGCGTCCTGCCTCGCTCGAAAAGCGTCCTGCTTTCGAAACGGCGAGCGTCCTGAGGAGCGTCCTCAAAGGCGTCCTGTCGATAACTCAAAGCGTCCTGCTTCGAACGCCGAGCGTCCTGCCGAGCGTCCTCAAAAGCGCCTTGTAGAGAGCGCAAAGCGTCCTGCTTAGAACGCCGAGCGTCCTGCCGAGCGTCCTCAACAGCTCCCTGCCGAGAGCGCAAAGCGTCCTGCTTCGAACGCCGAGCGTCCTGCGAGCGTCCTCTCCTGAGAGAGCGAAAGATCTACTCGGAGAACAGAGAACGGTGACGATGACCGGAGGAGGAGAGAGACGAGCGAGACGAGAGAGAATGAGCTGCTTCGTCCTCTTGACGGGCAGCCGAACGTCCTTCCTACGCTTAGGCTCGACTGCTGCTGGGCGAGTCCTCTGAGCCATCAGCGACGTAATCTGGTCCTGAAGGGACACTAGGATATCCTTCGTAGGTGACGAAGGAGCATAAGAAGGGGCAGGACTGAGCCTGCGAGAAGGCGAGGGGCGAGGGGACGCCTCCTTCCTTCTAGCAGGTACAGCTATCTGCCTCTCAGGTGAACACGCCTGTGCGTGGAAACCAACGTCCTCGTCGGTAGTAGAAAGCCTCCCTCTTCTGAGGAGGAAAGGCGTCATAAGCGTCCTCTGACGAAAGCGGAGACATAGGACGTGAAGCGGGTTCCTCAAAGCGAGGTCTCTCCGAGCGCTCCACCCCTTGCGCGGGGAGGACGCTTCGGAGGACGAAAAAGCAATCTTTCAGGACACGCGCTCGTGCGCGCTCCTTGGCAGCCTGGGATTTAGCAACAAGGCCTGCCGAAGGGACGCCAGATCGGTGGGGAGCCCCGTAACCCTCTTGCGGCTTTCGACATACCCACTCCCTGAGTCCTGGGAGTCCGATAGAGGTCTAGGCCTAGAGGCATTAAGGGGCCGATCTGACGCCCCCTCCACAACACTAGGGGCACTAACACAAACTTTCACAGGGCCAGTTTCTAGGGCCAAAACTTTAGATTCGAGAGCACGAATAGACTCCAGAATCAGAGAAAGGGTGTTACCTTCTCCAGACACAGCACTGGGGCCCGAAGGCAACAAAACAGGATTAGGTTGAGCAAAATCTACTGGTGTTAGAGGAGGAGAAATGTTACTATCCTTACCTTTAGTAGAACTGCCCTTGGAGGAAGACCTCCTGACTCTATCGCGCTCCAATTTACGTCGATAGGTCTCATACATCTTCCATTTATCATCATCCAAATCCTTGCATTCATTGCACCGATCATCAACCAAGCAAACATGCCCCCTGCAATCCATACAAACTGTGTGAGGATCAACTGAAGGTTTAAGAAGCCTCACCTTACATTCACTCCTCACACACACTCTGAAACTTCCAGTACTTGATCCCGACATCATGTACACAGAAAAGCCAATCCAAAATCAAAAACCAATCCACTATTACGCGTGCCAATCCAACAATCCAGAAGTCGATACCAAAAGTCAATCCAGATAATATTAAGCGAGATAATCAAAAATCCTAGACGGAGGTACTATAAACAGTTGTTTGCAGCACCGGCGACAGAAAAAATATGAATAGAAAATGGGAATGGTTCCTGATATCTGCCTCCCAGCGGCGGGAATGGGTACTACCACCTGGCCGCCCCACTACGTGTGCCGCGAGTTTTGAAATTCTGTCGGACGTCAGAAATACAGCTATATATATATCTGACAGGTAAGTTTCATGAACAAACTGGAGGTTATACCATTGGACATTTGGGTGTTTCTAGATGCTCAAGAGCGACTGGGGACTCAGGTCTTACTGAACGTTCATGCGCTTGTGGGCGCTTTGTCACTGCTGAACGCTCTGGAGTGGAAGGTGGGCACTCTAAGGTGGAGTGTCACTTGTAAGATGATGAGCACCTATGAGCTGAAGCAGAGCATTTGGGAGCCAATACCTGGCGATCTACAGTAGGGCACTCTGGCAAAAAATTTTCTCGACTGTCCAAGAAGTTACAGAAGGGTTAAGGGATGCACTCAAGTTTTTTAACCTTCTTGTATGGCACTGGAAGACAGCAAATCATATCCACTGTGCACCTTTTCAATGGCCACGATTCATCAGTAAATCACCACTGGCACCTGTAATAGGCCTGGACATCTCTTGAACTCGAAGAAAGGTGATGTACATCTGAATAGACCCCTTTTCGATGGCTGTCTGTCGCAACCTGGGATGCAACTCCAGGTTCAACCAAAGGGACAACTACCTGTGGGCAGACTCCTCCAACCTCCCTTGGGCTTCCAGTATTGCTCCTCTCAGGTTTAGGGGAGTATGACTCTGACCTTTGCCTAAGAGAATCGGCAGAATGGTCAGCCACCTCCTCCACCAACACTTCACTGGCACTTTTTTCACACACTTTGTCCATTAGGACTCTAACCAAAGCCCCTAATTGGGCCATAGTGCTCACTATCAGACTGAACTTTTGATCGAATCTTCATTCAAGACTGGCAATGGTATCAGGGTCGACAGTTTGGTGCTGGGTAAAGGAGTAGGTGGTATAGTAGGAGAACTGAATAGGAGATATGAAGTTTTTATTGTAAAACTAATATTGTAATACCTACCTGAACACCTGAACTAGCCCTGGTCACTTACCAGCCCGAACCATCATTTATTAAAAATTTACCAAATCTTTGGTTAAAATAAACGATCAGTGTTGCCAATCTCCTGGCAAACACCCTCGTTACCTAGTTACCAGCCCACCGCTAGTAGCCCTGCCTCACGGGCTGGTCACACCTGCCCTCTCACGTCAATCATAACTCAATAACTCTGTATGAGAGGGGAGGAGGGTGGGAATCATTCAGGTGTTCAGGTAGGTATTACAATATTAGTTTTACAATAAAAACTTCATATTGCAATACACCCCCTGAACACCTGAACTAGCCCGATTAACAACATTAATTTGGAGGTGGGGAATCAAATCTGCCCGGCCCTCCACTGTACCAGTTGTCAGTCAATATAATTGAGTACGCGAGTCAGTCTCAAGTTCATTTGTCACTCGTCCAAGCTAATCTCCCATGTGTGGCCTTCTAGGCCTCCCATATGTGGAGGGAAAAACTCCCTGCACCTCTACCCTAAGGTCAAAACTCATTGAGTGCGGGAGGGATACAAACCTGTTTCCTCTCAGCTGGCTATGTGCCTCACCTGAGTAGAGGAAAAACTGAAGACCTCCCATGTGGCTCTCGGCCTCTCATGTATGGAGGGAATCTGAAGGACCTCCCATGTGGCTCTCGGCCTCTCATGTATGGAGGGAATCTGGAAGAAAACCTCCCATGTGGCTCTCGGCCTCTCATGTATGGAGGGAAACTGAAGACCTCCCATGTGGCCTTAGGCCTCTCATGTACGGAGGAGACAACCATGTCCATCGGTGCGTCTGCGACGGTGTCGTCGATCATAGTGATGTCCTCTCTTGTAGTGTTGTACCTGCCTGTCTGTACTCTGCCTGGTTGGCACTTGAAAGAATACCCTCAGATAGACCTAGACATGTTCTTTCCTATCTGTCCTAATACTTAAAATCCTCTTGTGATATATCATATCATGAATACCTTATACATATTCCTAATAGTCGCTCCCTACTCTAATACTAACTCAGACAGCAAGATTGTTGGGTTTAAAAAATAGAATTTGAGGCCAAAGGCCGAGTATTGGGACCTATGAGGTCAGTCAGCGCTGAAGGGAAATTGACAAAGTTTGAAAAGGTGTGAAAGGAAGAAAAACCTCTGTTACACAATGAGTCCAGTGTTAGGAGAGCGTGGAAAATAGGATGAGAGAATATGGAGAGAATATGAAATCAGAAAAGTAAGAGAGAGAGAGAGAGAGAGAGAAGAGAGAGAGAGAGAGAAACACAATCGTCTAGGATAGAGAGAGAGAGAGAAGAGAGAGAGACGAGAGAGAGAAACACAAATCGTCTAGGATAAAGAGAGAATATAAAATCAGGGAAGAGAGAGAGAAGAGAGAGAGACACAGAGAGAGAGAGAGAGAGAGAGAGAGAGAAAAATTACGATCGTCTAACATCTCCAACTCCGGAAATTGCAAACACCCTCTAAGTTAAAAAAGGGTATTATCTTAACGATAATATATCTCGTATAACTCCGTACAGCTATGAACAACCGAACGAGAACTTGTTGCTAATGCGATCGACTCCTATAGCAACATCACTTTATTGTATTGATCAGCGTGTGACAGTAATCGAATCCGATAGCAACATCCGTTAATGTATTCATCCGCGTGCGACGGTAATTACTGTATTCATGTTATAAATGCAGCTGAAGCTAATAAGGCAAAATTACGTGCATCAGCAACCTGGACAGAAGTCCCGAGCTTTTGTATGAATTCCAACGCAGCCGTGGTAAAAGAAACTAATAGCATGAAAGAGCTCATTACTGTTGTTTTCACACAGACAAAGGATTAATAACGTATATAAAGTGTAAGGTTCGTAATACCTATGAAAACGAGTAAAAAACACGGAACGGAATCCTAAATTTAACGCCATCTAACCCGAGGGAAAAACTAGCTTCCAATGAGACGTATCAGTCAAATTTTGGTCTTAAATTACATCGTAAGACAAACAGTATGACTTCGTTCCATAAGTTAAGTATCCAGATATTCATTAATATGCTAACTAAGGACAAAAACATTAGCCGAGACCAAGTGATATGGTTGAATCTGGAGCCAAGGAAGAAAAAAAAAAAAAAAAAAAAAAGACTAGCCGGCATCCTTGTCTGTCTAAACCACACCTCCTTACAATAGTGCTGTTTGACGACAAGCTAGTGTAATTGTAATTGAATTGAAAAGTAATAAAATAATATTTAAAGGTAATTAAATTAACTTTATTAGGCCTAATATTAATTTCAGTTGTCATTGTAATTTGATAATACGACTGGTAATAATTTGTAACTGTAATTGACATAAGCGCAATGTAAATACTGACGGCAATAGTCTGTTAGACGTATGAAGACGTCATACATACAAATTCCTTATATCTGACATCTGATTATATGCCCCAAGATAGAAACCTCATTGACTATGTTAAATGTCAACATAGTTGAACACAAGTCTCCTTCAAGACTTTTGTACAAACTTGGCATAAGAGAGAGTGTTGTTACGTTAGTCATTTTAGGCAATCAGGAGAGAATGAGATGGATACGGCGACGCAAACACGTATTTGTCATCCGCTGATTCCAGCGTGAATGACTGCCGAGTTAGTGTTTATACTACGCTAATATTATGATACACATAATAGAATTATAATGCTTTAGTCGGACAGAATCCGATCTTCATTCTGTTCGATTACATTCATATTAATTATCCTCAGATCGGATTCTCGTTCGTTTTCAATTACACCTGTACTGAATTATCCGAAGTCAAGAATGCCTTGAGCCTACAGCGTTAGCCAATATAAAAATAACTACCGATATGTTGTACAGCGAATACTTTAGGTTAGGCTAGGCTACTGAATATGCATACGATATATCATCGTGAACACTAGGCTAACCGTAGTTAATTTTATTCGATTTCTCTCCATACTGAATATCTTAAGTCAATATGCATTGAACGGAGAATTAGTTGATATTAACAATTATCGTATCGTATACGTAGAGGAAGAAACCTTAAAGACGAAAGAGCATATCTGAAAGACCAACCATGGCCTAAAAGCTTCTGATGCAAGGAACTCGAAGCAGGAAAAAGCCTAAAGATGCTCTAAGGACACTGTGCCTCTAAAAACTACTACTTTTAATAGAAAACCGACCCGAAGAAGCCTGCACTTCTCTTCCTAAACTAAACACTATGTAGCCTATTATCCCTACTCGTCTATATCTGACCTAAGTTTTTATCATCCTGAGAACTTACACATCGAGGGAAGGGGAATCTGCTGCCAACACTGCCTGCTCCGCGCCAGGGGGGACGGCGGATCCTGCCCTGTGGGCTTGCGGATCCCCATAACCCCCAGCACCGGTTAGGGCTGATTCTGGAACAGGCAGGGGAGCTGGAAAAGAACGATTAGTAATTTCAGTATCCCTATTGCTCGATCTATCCTCACATAATCTTTACATAAAATCGGTAACAGAGATGTCATACTCGATGTCAGCCTACTCTCAAGTCTCTTAAAGAGCACTGTCTCTAAGTCTTTATCTTGATCTACGTTAGTCTCTTCCTGCCTACACTTACTTCTTAATACGAGACCTTTCCTATGTTTGAGATACCCTAACATCTGGTCCAAAGACCACTCCTGACATTCCAAACATCTGGTCTTTACATTATATTGAACAGGCCTACAATTTACGCATAAGGAATGACTATCGTGTCATAGGGTACTCATCCTTTTCTTGCATTGTTGGCAAAGACGATACGTTGTTGAACTTCCGCTCGTCGTTTTCTGTGATGTCGTGGCCGAGGATGCAGTAGTCGTTGTTGTAGCCTGTGTTGTTTCTTCCTTTGCAGAATCAATGTCTAATGACAAGGTATTAAGAGCAATCCAACCGTAATCCAAAGGGATGCGTAATTCGTCACCAAAATCAATCAAATCAAAGGTGCAAATGAAGGCCGGGCAAGACCAAAAAGGAGTTCGCTGTGGATACATCTGTACTCCACCGCGAACAATAAGTGATTGACGTGAGAGGGCAGGTGTGACCGGCCCGTGAGGCAGGGCTACTAGCGGTGGGCTGGTAACTAGGTAACGAGGGTGTTTGCCAGGAGATTGGCAACACTGATCGTTTATTTTAACCAAAGATTTGGTAAATTTTTAATAAATGATGGTTCGGGCTGGTAAGTGACCAGGGCTAGTTCAGGTGTTCAGGGGGTGTATTGCAATATAATAGGCACAGAGACAACAGGAATATCAATATTACTGGAAGACTTAGAGAATCCTGGCTAACTGTTCTAGAAACTGCATTTCTTTTTTTGTCCCTTTCTAATTAAGCTAAATGTGAGTTCAAAACCATCCATTCTTCTGGTCCCAGTTGCTACATTCATTACATGACGAAGTAGCAGAACACACTTGGCCCCTACAATCTGTGCAAAGTGTATGTGAGTCATAAGTTACTTTGGTCGATACCAAATAGTATTAGTTGAACTAGAGTGACATGCTAATGTAAACAAGTCAACTACCAAAAAGTCTTAATCCATGCAAAAACTGGCTAAATCATGATAAAATCGGTCTCCAAAGAAAACCTAACACTGTTCTAATATGATAAACAACCATCAACTGAAATGTGATTGAATTCAAAATAAGCTGACTGCACACAGCCATGTTAGTCGTAAGTCAGCAAAAACAAATTGAAGCTCTTTGCTGAGTTCTTCCTCTCTTTCCCTGAAAGTGGGTGGGGCTGGTCATCTACACAAAACAAGAGAAGCGCTGCCATGAATTTCAAAATTTAAGCTGGCATGTGAGCTGAAATGATAGCTATGTAATTACGTACTTGGTAAATTAGTACAGTACTTATATGTATACCTAACTCTTTCCATACAAACAATACTGCTGGACACCTACCACTTTGTTACAAAGGGGTGACTAACTAAGAATTTACGGAAAACAAATACCCTGTATTTCCAGATACAGATACCTTTCAAGTGTGCTAAGCCCCAAATCTCTTACCAGTCTCGATAACAGCTGAAGCTGTCGACCAGTTGGTAACCACAGTGATTTGGTTAACCACAAGGGCCCTGAGGGAATGTATGCCCATGTGCCAACCCATCTGAACCAGCTAGTCTTTTCCTTTTTTAATGACATTACAATGGAAGATGAGTTTGGATTGTGAAGAACAATACAGAAACTGTGAAATCTTGATTTCAGCACTAATATAAAAAAGATACAGTCAACTTACCCACTCTGAGTCCTGATAACGGGTACAAATTTTTTATCACTTTCATTGTACACATAGTTCTTTTCAGGTCCCATTGGTCCTTTCTTCTCCTGGAAGAGTAATGGTCCATCTTCTGGCATTATGAGTCAGGGCAAATCTGAAATTAACAGCAAACAAATGTCTTTCAAATGTACCTGTGTGTAATTTATTGAAGTCAAACACGCATATTCATCAGTGTATTTCAGACTGCATACACTCTAAGTTTTTCCCATAAAAGTTACATCTGAATTAGTACATAGTACACTACTTGATGATTATCTGGTCAATACTGTAATTTAATTGGTATTACGTATATCAGTGAACAATATCACAGTATAGATAAATATCTAACAAATATTGCAATGAGATTAGCCAACCCAGTTCCAGATTTCAGATATGAAACATTCACAATCACACAATTTTAGTCTTGGGATACTTGTGAATCTCAAAACTGTCTCAGAGTTTACCATTCTGCTTTAATTTTGCTCAACTGGTGTTAACTACTGCTATGGTTGAAATATCACAGTTTTTGAAAGTAAATTGTATTCTCCCTAACTACTATACAAACCTGAAGTCCTTTACAATAGGATATACTTACGGTGAAGCTGGAACACGACCATTAAAACTCTTGAACAAGATGGTTAGGCAGTAACTACAGTCCGGTAGGCAGGGGAGACCCACCTGACGGGATGTAAACATTCCAGTTTGCCTTTCCACCCAGTTTTCAGATTGAGGGATGGCATGAGGTGGGCCTAATCAATAAAGGACCTCAGGTTTGTAAAGTTAGGAAAAATACAATTTACTTTCAAAAATTGTGATTTGTTCCTACATGATAACAAACAATTGGAGGACTCACTGATTGGTGGGAGGAATCTGAGTGAGCCTCGATGAACCGACTGGGGTTCAGCCTACCTGAGGTTTTCTTCCTGGTTGTAAAAGCGAGGAAGGAAATCCAGCTACTGGCATCTGATTGGAGTTAGGAAATGCCAGATCAGTCAGTCTTCTGGGATTACTCATAAGGGAGAAGTATGTGTTCCCCTTATAGGAAAGCAAAGCACTATAATGTCGGAGACAGTACGGCAAATATACAAGTTATGGGTTTATCTTACGTCAGAGCCCACTTCCCTGCCTTGTAAGGGAAGAAGAGGATATTTGCTACTATTAACTAGTCCAAGAAAATATAAATGGGTTACTCCAAGGAGTGGCTTACCTGCATCGGCCACCCGGTCCAGCATGTAACAGCCTGTGTACTCTCTGCCTGAAGGGAAAGAGTAGGATAAAAGAGATGAAAGGAGAGCCAGTCACTCCACAGCCATGCTCATTCATACCGATATGAGGCAAGATGCAAACCTGTCCAGTTAGAAGAGTTTGGTAAGCTACACAACTTGTTGAGCAGTCACCACTGGTCTCAAGGAAAATGTGTCCAAGGACCTGTGGGCAATATCCAGAAGGTAGTGAGAGGTGAAAGTGGTCTGACATGCACAGACCCCCGCCTTCAAAGCCTGATGAACCGAAAGGTTCTTACAGAATGCGAGGGACGGGGCAATGACCCTGACCACATGAGCTCTCGAACAAAGTGTACCAGTGTCATATACGCCAGCAGCAGAGTACACCTTTCTGATTGTCTCACAAAGCCAGAAAGATAGTATGTACAGTGTTCTTGAACACCTTTTCTTGGAACCTCTAGTGCTAACAAAGTCTCGTCGACACTCAGGCCGGAGGTGTCTAGTCCTCTTCAGATAGTGGTGTAGCACTCCAACGGGACAAAGTAGCATCTTGTCTGAATCATCACCAACGAAGTCACTCAGGGAGGGGATGGTAAAAGACTTGAACCTAGCGTCAGGGACCAATGGATTCAGTCTTTAGCTGCGAAATCTGGGATGAAATCGATCGTAACCAATCCTAATCCCCTTGAGTGTTTCACATCAAAAGAAAGATCATGAAGTTTGCCAACTCTCTTTGCCAATGCCAGGCCTAGCAGAAAGACAGTCTTTAGGGTCAAATCCCTGTCTGAGGACTCTCGAAGGGGCTTGTGCAGCACACGAGTCAGGCTCTGTAACACTAGAGTCACATCCCAAGCAGGAGGCCTGAGATCCCTGGGTGGTGGACATGACCTCTCGAAGCTCCTCATGAATAACGTTATCTCGAAGAAGAAGGAGATATCGATACCCTTCAGCTTCAAGACTAGGCCTACCACAGCCATATAGCCTTTCACAGCTGAAACCGAGAGGAGCTTCTCTCAGAAAAGGAAGACAAGGAAACCTGCCACCTGCTGAAGACTGGCTCTGACTGGAGAGATACCCCGTCTATGACATCAAACACAGAAGACAGCCCACTTTCCTGGTATACGTCTGAGGTATCCTGCCATCTCTGTTGCTGCTTGGCAAGAAAATACTATTAATAATAATAATAATAATAATAATAATAACAATAATAATAATAATAATAATCATTTCTTTCCATCATTGCTGAGTTTTGCTATTTAACCCATAGCTGGACCCTACTATCAGGGATAGGTACTCATTTACAGCTGAGTAGACTGAGGAAATTATGGTAAAGATCCTTTCCCAAGGAATCAACGCCGAGGAGAGCGGTCACCATCCAACAAGACTGACCAGCCCCAATGTTGCTTAACGTTGATTGACAAAGTCAAGGAAGAAAAGTATCACTCATTGATGTCGCAATACCATGGGGAGCACCAGAGTTGAAGAGAAAGAGAGGAAAAAGTAGATAAGTATCAAGATCTGAAAATAGAAATAAGAAGGATATGGGATATGCCAGTGGAAATCGTACCCATAATCATAGGAGCACTAGGCCACGATCCCAAGATCCCTGAAAAGGAATCTAGAAAAAACTAGAGGCTGAAGTAGCTTCCAGGACTCATGCAGAAAAGTGTGATCCTAGAAACGGCACATATAGTAAGAAAAGTGATGGACTCCTAAGGAGGCAGGATGCAACCCGGAACCCCACACTATAAATACCACCCAGTCGAATTGGAGGACTGTGATAGAGCAAAAAAAAAAAAAAAAAAAAAAAAAAAAAAAAAAAAAATAATAATAATAATAAAAATAATAATATCCTTTATGTCAGCTCAGGACCATATACATGGAATATACAAAAAGCAGACAGTAACATACACAATCTAGATATACATGAGACAACATGATAAAAAAAAAAATAATAATAATCGGCACTTATCCACCAAATAGCTGAGGTAGCATAAAAGATAGTACTAATCATAATACTGGTAATAACAGTAGTAATATTGGTGAGAAAACAAAAAATGCATTGAGAGTTATAACAGTTAGTGCACAGATTATATAACTTAAATTTCATCTAGAGACCTTGGGTGGTTACAGTAGTCAGGTCCAGAGAGCTAAATATGATATTGTAATGATACAATTAAGTTTGTTCATACTTACCTGGCAGATATATATATAGCTGTATTTTCCGAATCCAACAGAAATTTAAACACTTACGACACACGCAGTGGGAGTCAGGAGGTTAGTACCCATTCCCGCCGCTGGGAGGCGGGTATCAGGAACCATTCCCATTTTCTATTCATAATTTTTATTTCCACTATCTCCTGAGGGGAGGTGGGTGGGTACTTGATTATATATACGTATCTGCCAGGTAAGTATGAACAAACTTAATTGTATCATTACAATATCATTTTGTTCATGAAACTTACCTGTCAGATATATATATAGCTGAATCCCACCTTTGGTGGTGGGAGTAGACAGAATAGAAGATTTTAGGAAACATATATATGCAGATAATTGATATCTTGGTTCCTTACCTGTTAGCATAGCTGACTTCGTGGTTACTGCCGCGTAAGTCTGCTTTGCTACTAGAGTTGCCAGCGAGGTAGAGACCTATAAAGCTGGTGCACTCCAGGATGATTCTGTCAACAGGGGCGAGACCACGACGTGACTAGACCATTGACCATACAATGAGGGCAACGAAGTAAAACAAAACCACCTGGCTTAGCCTACCAAAGGTATCCCACTTAGACTAAACTAATGGAAGGGAGATCCGCCGCAGGCGGTCAACCCCACAACCATAACACAAGTTAAAAACTCCCCTAACCATTAAAGGATAGGATAAGCGCTACCTCCTGCCCCCAAAACAGTGTCTGCAGCGACGTATGGTCCGAGCGAGTAACAATTTTCGTATGTTGCTTTCACCTCCCGCAGGTAGTGTGAAGCAAACACCGAATTGCTTCGCCAATAAGTGGCGCCCAAAATGTCTTTGATTGCCATATTCTTGTGAAAAGCCACCAAAGTAGCAATAGCCCTCAACTCGTGGGCTTTCACTTTTAGAAGCTCCATGTCACTTTCACTACACTTTTCATGGGCTTCCTTAACCGTACTTCTTAAGAAGAACGCCAGTGCGTTCTTCGACATAGAAAGATCTGGTTTTTTCACAGAGCACCACAAGTTCTCCGAAGAGCCTCTGCATGCTCTGGTTTTCTGCAAATAAAACTTGAGAGCCCTGACAGGACACAGGACTCTCTCAGGTTCAGGTCCCACTAGCTCCGACAACCCTTTGATCTCAAACGTCCTCGGCCAAGGGTTGGAAGGGTTCTCGTTCTTTGCTAAGAACATAGGGCTTAAGGAACAAACTGCACTATGATCCTTGAACCCAATGTGCTTGCTTATGACCTGTATTTCGCTAACCCTCTTCGCCGTCGCCAGAGCGGTTAGGAAAATGGTCTTCTTAGTAAGATTCCTAAGCGAAGCTAAATGGAGCGGTTCAAATTGACTCGACATGAGAAACTTAAGTACCACGTCTAAGTTCCACGATAGTACTTTCGGTTGAGAACTTTCACAGTCTCAAAGGAGATCTAATGAGATCATGAATGTCTCTGTCATTCGCTAAGTCCGAGTCCTCTATGCCTGAAGACTACAGAAAGCACGCTTCTGTAGCCTTTAATCGTGGGAACGGCTAGTTTCACTTCTTTCCTAAGGTGAAGAAGGAAATCTGCTATCTGGCTCACAGAGGTTGAGGTGGAGGAAATGCCCTTCTTTCTGCACCAACTTCTAAAAACAGCCCACTTCGATTGGTAAACTGCGATTGAGGAGGGCCTCCTTGCGGTGGCAATCGCCGTAGCCACAGGTCTTGAAAAACCCCTCGCTCTGGCTAACTTCTTGATAGTCTGAACGCAGTCAGACTCAGAGCGGGGAGGTTTTTGTGGTACCTCTCGAAGTGGGGCTGTCTGAGTAGATCTTTCCTTAGGGGCAGAGTCCTTGGAAAGTCTACCAGGAAGGACATCGCCTCCGTGAACCAGTCGACCGCTGGCCAGAAGGGGGCGATGAGGGTCATCCTCGCTCCCTCTGATGCAGCAAACTTCCTCATTACTTCCCCAAGGATCTTGAATGGGGAAAAGCGTAAATGTCTAGTCCCGACCAATTCCACAGTAGGGCGTCTACTGCCACTGCTCCCGGATCCAGAACTGGGGAGCAATAAAGCGGAAGTCTCTTCGTTCGGGAAGTTGCGAAAACGTCCACATGAGGACATCCCCACAGCTTCCATAACGCCTGGCATACCTCCTGATGAAGGGTCCATTCTGTCGGCAGAAGCTGTCCTTGCCGACTGAGAAGGTCCGCTCGCACGTTTTCTACGCCTGACACGAATCTTGTCAGGATCGTGACGTTTTGCGACTTCACCCATATCAGGACATTCTTCGCGATGGCGAACAGAGAAGGAGAGTGAGTTCCCCCCTGTTTCCTGAGGTATGCCAGGGCTGTGGTGTTGTCCGAGTTTATCTGAACCACTTTGTTGGAGACTTCCTCTTGGAAGAACCTTAGAGCAAGGTAAATCGCTGAAAGTTCTTTTAGATTGATGTGCCAGGACAACCTGTTCCCCTCTCCAGGTGCCTGACACTTCTCTCCCTCCTAGTGTTGCTCCCCAACCCGTGGAGGACGCGTCGGAGAACAACACTAGGTCGGGGTTCCGAAGCTTGAGCGAAAGTCCTTCCGCAAGCTTCTTTGGATCCGACCACCATTTGAGGTGCTTTTTCACTTCTTCCGTCAAAAACAAGACCTCTTCTAGATCCTGTTTGCGTGACCAATTGCTTGAGAGGAAGAACTGAAGTGGTCGAAGGTGCAACCTTCCCAGAGAAACAAACTTCTCCAGTGAGGAAATGGTCTCCAGCAGACTCATCCATTCCCTCACCGAGCATGTTTCCTTCCCTAGAAAGGCTGGACACTTTGTCTAGCATTGAAGTTGTCGCCCCTGGGACGGAAAAGCCCGAGAAGCCACTGAGTCCATCTGAATCCCCAGATAGACTAAGGATTGAGAAGGAGTCAGATGCGACTTTTCGAGGTTCACCAGAAGCCCCAGGGGACCTCGCTAACGACAAAGTCGTGTGAAGGTCCTTCAGACACCGGACTTGCGATGGGGCTCCAAATAAGCCAGTCGTCTAGGTAGAGAGAGATCCTTATTTACGCAAGATGGAGCCACCTCGCAACGTTCTTCATAAGAAACGGTGAACACCATCGGCGC
>NC_061094.1:32686418-32702271 GCF_015104395.2 Macrobrachium nipponense
CGTAAGGATTCTTCGGAGGCTGGAGTCTTTCCTAGATGATTCTTTCGAGCGCCGCAGTCGCTCTATGGTGCGTGAATAGTGCGGTTGCCTGGGAGTAGGTAAGAAGGCGTCCCCTCGCCACTCGCCTGCTCACAGGATCAGCCCCTCCCCAGAAAAGGAGGCTTCACCTACAAGCAAGATTCTCCAGTCGCTTCAGCAGCAACTTCGAGATGTTATTTCTTCGAGAGAGACTGTTCCACGTCGCCGTAGAAAGGATGACAATCTTCCTGAGAAGAGGTCGAGGCGTTCTCCCTCTCCCTCTCCTCGCTCGTCTCTCTCTCCGTTTGAGTCTCCCTCTAGAGTTCGTTCTGCTCCCCAGCAACTCTCTAGAGGAGGTGAGAAATTCGTTTCTCACTCTCGAGAAGCGGTTGTATCCGCTACTACGAAACCTGTAGATAGGAAGCGGGTTTCTTTAGATGCCGAGCGTGCTTTTGTGAAAGTCAAGCGCGCTTCAGTGGACGCCGAGCGTGATTCGGTGCAAGTTAAGCACGCGCCAGTGGACGCCAGGTGTGCACATGTAGCTGTCGAGTGCGCTTCAGTCGGCGCCAGAAGATTGGCATCGGACGCCAAGCGCGCGCCTACGGACGTCAGTTTTCCACAAGCGCAAGTGGAAGCGGGAACTCTTCCTGTTCGCTGCTCTTTCTTTTTTGAGAAAGCTCGTGACTCTTCCTTACTTCCTCCGACTTCTCCAGTGTTTGAAGAGGAAATTAGTGACGCTTTCGTCGAAGTGGACGAAGAACAGCAGTTGGCTCCAGTCTCGACCGACTATAAGGTTTTAACTCGTCTGCTACAGTCAGTCTTTGCAGACACTTTTCAGCCTGAAGCTCCACATACTCCTCCCTCTCAGTATTCGTCATCCAAAGCTACTAAGATCTCGGGCTTTGTGAAAATGAAGAAGTCGCTTTCTACGAAGCAAGCTTTTCGCAAGGTCCACGATTGGATGGAAAAGAGGAAAGCTTCAGGCAAGACTTCTTTCGCTTTACCACCTTCAGGACTTTGTGGCAAAGCTGGTATGTGGTACGAGACGGGAGAAAACGGAGTTAAGCTTCCAGCCTCGGCTCAAGGAGACTTTGGTAGTATTGTGGATGCCTCCAGAAGATCTTTTCTGTCTTCTTCCAAAGTCTCTTGGACGCATAGTGAGCTAGATTTTCACCTTAAAGGCCTCTTCAGGACACTAGAGGTCTTTAATTTTCTTGACTGGTGCCTAGGAGTTTTGGATGCCAGGTCTAGGAGTTCTGATTCCATCAGTCTGGGGGAGCTGTCCAGTGTATTGTCTTGCATGGACAAGGCCGTCAGGGATGGTTCTGAGGAATTGGCTGCTCATTTCAGCACGGGACTGCTTAAGAAGAGAGCACTCTTTTGCAATATTACCGCAAAATCGGTCTCGCCAGCGCAAAAAGTGGATCTACTTTTCGCACCTTTCTCAGAACATCTCTTCCCCCATGAAGTAAACCCGGTGTAACCAGAATCAAGGTTTTATTCAGTAAACAATTCCACTACAGTAGTACACTGCAAATAAAAAAACACGTTGTTGAACACAGATATAAACATAAATAAACACTTGAGTTAACTAAGAAGGTACATAAATCACACTCCTCATGAAAGACAGTATAACCAAGAATATACACAAAGCATATAACATACAAAGGGGCATCATAAGTAACATATACAAAGAATCAAGCATTGCACCATAATCTGGCGAGTCTACAGCTGTAATACGAGACACGTCAGCAAGGAACCACAAAAGTAAACAAAAGCTATAGAGACCACTAATATGAAACAGGTTTATTTTTACCACACCCCAGTCTATGGTAAAGGACATAGCCGCCAGTCTCCAGGAGAAAGCAACCCAAGACCTTCTGGCGCAGTCTTCTAGGAAGCCTACAACTACTTCGTCTTCTGGGTCCTCTGCTTTGAAGAAATCGAAGCCCTTTCGATCTGCTTCTTCCTCGAAGCCAGCCCCTCGAGGAAGAGGCTTTTTCAGAGGCAAGACCCCTGCTCCTTCTAAGAACAAGAAGTGAGAGGGAAGTCCTTCAGCCACCGGTAGGAGCCAGACTTCTACATTTCGCGAGAGCCTGGGAAGAGAGAGGTGCCGACGCTTGGTGTCTGGACATCGTCAAGAAGGGGTACAGAATTCCTTTCCTGAAGTTACCCCCGCTGTCTTCGACACCAAAGGATTTGTCTCCTTCGTATCAGGGAGAAAAACGGAAAGTGCTTCACGATCTACTAGATCAAATGATCGAGAAGCAGGCGGTGGAGCAGGTCTTTGACCGGAGTTCTCCAGGGTTTTACAACCGTCTGTTCCTAGTGCCGAAGCAGTCAGGGGGGTGGCGCCCCGTTCTGGATGTCAGCAGTCTAAATCGCTTCGTTACCAAGCAGAAGTTCAAGATGGAGACACCTCAATCCGTGCTAGCAGCCTTAAGACCGGGGGATTGGATGGTCTCATTAGACCTTCAGGACGCATACTTTCACGTCCCCATTCATCCCCGATCAAGAAAATACCTGCGGTTTGTCCTGAAAGGGAAGGTATTCCAGTTCAGGGCACTCTGCTTCGGTCTCAGCACGGCGCCGATGGTGTTCACCGTTTTTATGAAGAACGTTGCGAGGTGGCTCCATCTTGCGGAAATAAGGATCTCTCTCTACCTAGACGACTGGCTTATTCGAGCCCCATCGCAAGACCGGTGTCTGAAGGACCTTCACACGACTTTGTCGTTAGCGAGGTCCCTGGGACTTCTGGTGAACCTCGAAAAGTCGCATCTGACTCCTTCTCAATCCTTAGTCTATCTGGGGATTCAGATGGACTCAGTGGCTTTTTCGGGGCTTTTCCGTCCCAGGGGCGTCAACTTCAATGCCTAGACAAAGTGTCAGCCTTTCTAGGGAAGGAAACATGCTCGGTGGAGGAATGGATGAGTCTGCTGGGGCCACCATTTCCTCACTGGAGAAGTTTGTTTCTCTGGGAAGGTTGCACCTTCGACCACTTCAGTTCTTCCTCTCAAGCAATTGGTCACGCAAACAGGATCTAGAAGAGGTCTTGTTTTTGATGGAAGAAGTGAAAAAGCACCTCAAATGGTGGTCGGATCCAAAGAAGCTTGCGGAAGGACTTTCGCTCAAGCTTCTTAACCCCGACCTAGTGTTGTTCTCCGACGCGTCCTCCACGGGTTGGGGAGCAACACTAGGAGGGAGAGAAGTGTCAGGCCCCTGGAGAGGGGAACAGGTGTCCTGGCACATCAATCTAAAAGAACTTTCAGCGATTTACCTTGCTCTAAGGTTCTTCCAAGAGGAAGTCTCCAACAAAGTGGTTCAGATAAACTCGGACACACCACAGCCCTGGCATACCTCAGGAAACAGGGGGGAACTCACTCTCCTTCTCTGTTCACCATCGCGAAGAATGTCCTGATATGGGCGAAGTCCCAAAGCAAGGACAGCTTCTGCCGACGGAATGGACCCTTCATCAGGAGGTATGCCAGGCGTTATGGAAGCTGTGGGGACATCCTCATGTGGACGTTTTCGCAACTTCCCGAACGAAGAGACTTCCGCTTTATTGCTCCCCAGTTCTGGACCTGGGAGCAGTGGCAGTAGACGCCCTACTGTGGAATTGGTCGGGACTAGACATTTACGCTTTTCCCCCATTCAAGATCCTCGGGGAAGTAATGAGGAAGTTCGCTGCATCAGAGGGAGCGAGGATGACCCTCATCACCCCCTTCTGGCCAGCGGTCGACTGGTTCACGGAGGGTCCTTCCTGGTAGACTTTCCAAGGACTCTGCCCCTAAGGAAAGATCTACTCAGACAGCCCCACTTCGAGAGGTACCACAAAAACCTCCCCGCTCTGAGTCTGACTGCGTTCAGACTATCAAGAAGTTGGCCAGAGCGAGGGGTTTTTCAAGACCTGTGGCTACGGCGATTGCCACAACAAGGAGGCCTTCCTCAATCGCAGTTTACCAATCGAAGTGGGCTGTCTTTAGAAGTTGGTGCAGAAAGAAGGGCATTTCCTCCACCTCAACCTCTGTGAGCCAGATAGCAGATTTCCTTCTTCACCTTAGGAAAGAAGCGAAACTAGCCGTTCCCACGATTAAAGGCTACAGAAGCGTGCTTTCTGTAGTCTTCAGGCATAGAGGACTCGACTTAGCGAAGGACAGAGACATTCATGATCTCAGTAGATCCTTTGAGACTGTGAAAGTTCTCCAACCGAAAGTACCATCGTGGAACTTAGACGTGGTACTTAAGTTTCTCATGTCGAGTCAATTTGAACCGCTCCATTTAAGCTTGCGCTTAGGAATCTAACTAAGAAGTGCATTTTTCCTAACCGCTCTGGGCGACGGCAAAGAGGGTTAGCAAAATACAGGTCATAAGCAAGCACATTGGGTTCAAGGATCATAGTGCAGTTTGTTCCTTAAGCCCTACGTTCTTAGCAAAGAACGAGAACCCTTCCAACCCTTGGCCGAGGACGTTTAAGATCAAAGGGTTGTCGGAGCTAGTGGGACCTGAACCTGAGAGAGTCCTGTGTCCTGTCAGGGCTCTCAAGTTTTATTTGCAGAAAACCAGAGCATGCAGAGGCTCTTTGGAGAACTTGTGGTGCTCTGTGAAAAAACCAGATCTTCCGATGTCGAAGAACGCACTGGCGTTCTTCTTAAGAAGTACGGTTAAGGAAGCCCATGAAAAGTGTAGTGAAAGTGACATGGAGCTTCTAAAAGTGAAAGCCCACGAGTTGAGGGCTATTGCTACTTCGGTGGCTTTTCACAAGAATATGGCAATCAAAGACATTTTGGGCGCCACTTATTGGCGAAGCAATTCGGTGTTTGCTTCACACTACCTGTGGGAGGTGAAAGCAACATACGAAAATTGTTACTCGCTCGGACCATACGTCGCTGCAGACACTGTTTTGGGGGCAGGAGGTAGCGCTCATCCTATCCTTTAATGGTTAGGGGAGTTTTTAACTTGTGTTATGGTTGTGGGGTTGACCGCCTGCGGCGGATCTCCCTTCCATTAGCTTAGTCTAAGTGGGATACCTTTGGTAGGCTACGCCAGGTGGTTTTGTTTTACTTCGTTGCCCTCATTGTATGGTCAATGGTCTAGTCACGTCGTGGTCTCGCCCCTGTTGACAGATCATCTGGAGTGCACCAGCTTTATAGGTGTCTACCTCGCTGGCAACTCTAGTAGCACAAGCAGACTTACGCGGCAGTAACCACGAAGTCAGCTATGCTAACAGGTAAGGAACCAAGATATCAATTATCTGCATATATATGTTTCCTAAAATCTTCTATTCTGTCTATTCCCACCACCAAAGGTGGGATTCAGCTATATATATATCTGACAGATACAATTAAGTTTGTTCATACTTACCTGGCAGATATATATAATCAAGTACCCACCCACCTCCCCTCAGGAGACAGTGGAAATAAAAATTTTGAATAGAAAATGGGAATGGTTCCTGATACCCGCCTCCCAGCGGCGGGAATGGGTACTAACCACCTGACTCCCACTGCGTGTGTCGTAAGTATGAACAAACTTAATTGTATCATTACAATATCATTTTTATTTATTTGTACTCTAATAATGTTGCAGTCTTTGACCCACCTCCAAATGTGTCAATCAGCTATATATATACCTGCCAGGTAAGTGTCATACATATATAATTTAATGCCCACCCTCCTCCCCTCAGGAGACAGGGTTCAGAGAAAATCTGGCTTAAGTGGGAATGGTTGCCTGAACTACTAATAGGTTACTAGCGTTTGCTGCGAGATTTGAAAATTTCTGCCAGGTGGAACAGAGAATATAGCTATATATATATACCTGCCAGGTAAGTATACATTAAACTTTGTTTTATCATAAAAACTTCATTTTTAATACAAATCCCTTAGCATGATTATCAATAGGGTTATTCAGGTTACCTACTGGAACAAAGGGGTTATTGACAGTGTTACTTCCCTGAAATGGATTACTGGGCATTAATGGTTGTGTATTATTTGATAAATTGTGTCAATAGTGAGCTGGGTTATTGTGGGTGTCACTGTTATGTCTGCTCTGTCTAATGTGACAAATGGGTTAATGTCTGAACTATTAACCCTGTTAGAATTGGATGGTGTAGAAGTGACAGGTGCAGAGTTTGATAAATTAGCTATTTCCCTTTTCATGTCAATAAGCTGATCACACAACTGTTGCATTTGACAACCCTGAGTATCCATGTCAGACAACAAATTATCATAAAAGTCTTCTCTCTCTACATCACCCTCCATTTTGCAGGCTATGTTATACAAGGAACACAGGTAAAATAATCAACATAGGCTACAATACAATAGGCTAACAGTACCTAAGCAAGAGTGACATAGGCCTACTCACAAAAGGTTAGGCTATAGGTAATACCTGAAAATAAGTACAGAACTAAGGGTTTCATGACCAATTTTAGGACGTGAGGTTGGATATACCTATCTGTAACAGATAAATACATCCTACACCACTGTCACCATATGTCATGTATAAAATATCTTTTAATGATGATATTCTTATGACTCATGTATTTACTATACTGCATATGTATACAGTATTGATTTGTTAATTGTCCTGACTTTAACATTCGGAGGCTACCATACATTTTAGGACAATTAACTCAAACTAGCCTATACATAACAATTCAAACCATAGGCAAATATAAAGGTACCTCATAGCCCTAGGCTACTATACTTCTTGGCCTATTCTTAGCTGGAACAGGTCCTTGACGTCGGAGACGGTCGAATCTTCATTGTTGTAATAAGGGTTGAGGGAAAGGCTGGCTCCCTAGGTTTTTTTAAATATTTCTTCTTAACAGTAGGTGGGTACATTGTAAAAGCAGCTTATTCTTAGCTGTACTCCTTCAATACCAGTTAGAACCAACACCGATTCTTATACTGGTTCTTACAGTGGACCCCTATACAGGTTCTTACACTGGACCCCTAAACTGGTTCTTACACTGGACCCCTATACTGGTTCTTACACTGGACCCCTATACTGGGTTTTACACTGGGCCCCTGTACTGGTTCTTACACTGGACCCCTATACTGGTTTTTACACTGTAATACAAACAGTTCATTTAGGACGGCAATCTTGTGCCAAAGAGCATGCAGTCGTTAGGCCTTTAGGCTATGCTACTCATGCCTAACTTTACTTTTTATACATTCAACTTCCCTGGCAGATATATACTTAGCTATAGACTCCGTTGTCCCCGACAGAAATTCGAATTTCGCGGCACACGCTACAGGTAGGTCAGGTGATCTACCGCCACTGCTGCTGGGTGGCAGGAATAGGAACCATTCCCATTTTCTACCAGATTTTCTCTGTCGCATACTGGTAACATCGTTGTTGGTATCTCCTGACTGGATTTTCGTTTTTCATCGCCGTTGATCTTCTGGACTGTCTTTTTGGTGACGTATTTGGATCTGTGGTTTGGCTTACGCTTTTGTGGAACGTTTTTTGGATTTTGCTTCGGATTTTGCTCAAAAATGTCTGATTCTAGCTGCGAAGTTAGAAGTTGTGTGAATGAGGGTTGTTTGGTGAGGCTACCGAAAGTGTCGTTAGATCCTCACAAGGTATGCAAGAAGTGTAGGGGGTATGAATGCACTAGAAATAACACTTGTGATGAATGTGTGAATATGGATGAGGAAGGATGGAAGACCCTAGATTCCTATTTAAGGAAACTAGAGAGAGATAAGGTTAGAAAGGCTGTCTCTAGAAGCATGAGTAGATCTCGCTCTAACGAGCCAGTTAGTATAACTAACCCCCAATTAATTGTTTCCTCACATGCAGTAGCACCTTCTCCCGTAGCAGATGTTGCAAGTTCTGCTGCGGAGATTGCAAATCTGAAGACCGCATTAAGGAGGATGGAGCTTGAAATGCAAGCTCTTAACCCTCTTACGCCGAAGCGGTAAAAAAAAAAATTGTCTCCCGTGTGCCGGAGGTGTTTCAGAGTGAGCGCGGAAGCGGAAAAAATATTTTTTTCAAAAAATCACAGCGCGCTTAGTTTTCAAGATTAAGAGTTCATTTTTGGCTCCGTTTTTTGTCATTGGCTGAAGTTAAGTATGCAACCATCAGAAATGAAAAAAATTATCATTATCATATATAAATAATGTGATATATGATAGCGCAAAAACGAAATTTCATATATAATTGTATTCAAATCGCGCTGTGGGCAAAATGGTTAAAGGTAACAAGTTACTTTTTTTTTCGTTGTAATTTACACTAAATTGTGATCATTTTGGTATATAACACATTGTAAAACGATAAAAGCAACACAGAGAAAATATTATCACAAAATAATGCATGAATTTGTAACGCGCGGACGTAAACAAATATTTTTACACATGCAACTTACCCGGCAGATATATACTTAGCTTATGTCTCTGACGTCCGACAGAATTCAAAACTCGCGGCACACGCTACAGGTAGGTCAGGTGATCACCCCCTACCGCCGCTGGGTGGCGGTAATAGGAATCATTCCCGTTTTCTGACAGAATTTTTCTGTCGCCGGTGCTGACAACAACTTTGTTGGTAGCTCCTGCTTAGAATTTCTTGCTTTGCCGAGGATTATTTGGGAAGTATTTGATCTTTGGTTGTTGGCATACGCTGTTTTTTGGATTAGTTGGTTAATATGTCCGATTTAACACCTGGAACTCTGTTTAGAGTATGTGTAAATGAGGGATGCAAGGTGAGGTTGCCTAAAGGCTACTTTGGACTCACACTGTTTGTGTAAAATGTAGGGGAAGGGATTGTTCGGTTAAGGATACATGTGATGTATGTGAGAGCTTAACTGAAGTGCAATGGAAAGAACTAACTACATATGTGAAAAAGTTAGAAAAGGATAGGATTAGAAAAGCTTCAGCTAGAAGTTCAAGTAGATCCTGTTCTGTGGAACAGGATAGTATTTCTAACCCTGCAGTAGCTTCGCCATCTTCCTTTTTGGTTTCAGCTCCTTCCCCCCGCAGCGAACCCGCAGATGTGTCTGCCGAGAGAGCCGCTGTGGAAGCGTCAATCCGCGATTTGCAACAGCAATTGCGAGATATAGACCAAGGTAAGGGTGAAGTGTTTAGTGAAAAGTGCAGTGTCCCCAGTGCAGTGGAGGGGGCGTCTGACCGACTCCGCAATCGCTCCTAGGCCTAAGACCTCTTTTCAGACTCCCATGCCCAAGGGAGGAGGAATGTCGAAAGCCGCAAGGGGGATGTAGAGTATCCCCAACGGTCAGGCGTCCCTTCAGCAGATCCTGTAGGCTCGTCCCAGGCTGCTGTAGAGAGCTATAGGAAAAGCCTCTTAAGGAAGTGTTTTTCCGACTCTGATTCGTCCTCTCCTAAACGAGGATGGAGCTCATCTTCCAAATCGCACCCTCTCAAGAGAGCCTGGAAACCTTCAGGAGAAGGCGCTCTTGACTCCAGCCCGGAGCCTTTTCCGGAGTATTCTCCTGCGCCTAAGAAGGCTATGAAGTCTCCGGAATCTTCACCAGAAGGGATTCGGTCCTCTACTAAGAAATTCCTGTTGGACCTTCAAGCGAATCTCTCTTCTTTAGTAGGCTCTCTTTCAACTAGTAGGCGCAAGGAGCCTTCTCGCAGGAAGGACGCCTCTCTTCCAGTTAAGAGTTCTGTTAGGAGACCTTCTCCTAGTAGGAAGGAGGAGTATAATAGGCGATCTTCTCCAGTAAGAACCTATTCTCCCCCGAGAGTAGACGACTCCTTTGATACTTCGTCGAGACAGGGAAGATGGTATTCCCCGCGCAGAAGCTCTGATGCTAAGAGTCATAGCACAAAGTGCCAAGAAGTAGGCTCTAGATCCTCTCCTTGTAGGAGTAAGGAGAAAGTCCTCTTGCGAGAAGGTAGTGATCGGTTCGTATCTGTCGAACGATCTCCTAGGAGTAGGATCTCCTCTTCAAGTGGAAGGAAGGAACGAGAGAGGGAACGCTCTGCTCAGAGGGGTAGAAGCGAGAAAGGCTCTCCTTCGAAAGATGATTTTTCTAGAAGGCGCCAACGTTCGATAGGACTCCTGGATGATAGAAGCCCTTTAAGTTACTCGAGAGCTCATGGTAGGCTTTCCTCAAGGGAGTCAAGCGCCTCTCCTAGCAGGTTCCAAGATTCTAGGAAGAATCTAAACATGGGTTCGCGCCCTACTCCTGGAAGAGTATCTAGAGTGGATGCTTACCGATCTCCTAGCAGGCGTCAAGAGCCTGAAAGGAGCCTAATCTTGGATTCGCGCCCTACTCCTGTAAGACGATCAAGAGTAGGCACAAGCTCCTCTCCTCAAAGGCAGCAAGAGCCTAAGACGAGCCTTGCCAGGGATTTGCGCCCTACTCCTGGAAGAAGATCAGGAGTAGGCTCTTATGCCTCTCCTCGTAAGATTCAGGAGCCTGAAAGGAGCCTCTTGTCAGATGCGCGCCCTACTCCTGGGAGTCACAGAAGAGTAGGCGCAAGTGCCTCACCTCACAGGCGCCAAGAGCCTGAAAGGATCCTGACTTTGGATTCGCGCCCGACTCATAGTAGGCGCTCGAGAGTAGAAACGAGTGTTTCTCCGGATAGGCGCCAAGAGCCTGAGAAGGTAGGCTCTAGATCCTCCCCTATCAGGTATCAAGAACCCAGGGAGCGGCAAAAAGCGGAGGTTTTTTCTTTACCAAGGAAACATATCTCGGGTATTGAACTGGCGGCTTCATCTGACGAACTCTTAAAGGATAAGAGTCGCATACCTGCCAGGACTTTCTTCACCTAAGAAGTCTCCCTCTCCCCGAATGTAACCTTGGAGGAAGTTTCGGAGGAGGAAGAAACGAAAGAAGTAGGAATCTCTGATTATAAGAGACTGTCTGCATTACTACTTCAGGAGTTTGGGGACTCGCTGTGTTCGGCTGATCCTCCTTCTCCAGCATCTCTGCTATCGAGTACTAAGTTGGCAAAATCCCCCTCTTTTGTCAAGATGCGGCCAACTCTCTCTATGAGGAAGGCCATTAAGAATCTGGAGAACTGGCTCCTGGTTAAGAAGGAGGCAGGTAAGACGGTGTTTTTGTGTCCTTCGTCTAGATGGACAGGTAAGCCGGGTGTCTGGTACGACACGAAGGAACCCATGGGGTTAGGCCTTCCGGCTTCTGCAAACGCGGATTTTTCTGCTCTGGTGGACTCATCTAGAAGACGCTCTCTACTATCAGCTAAAGCGTCTTGGGGAATGTGCGAAATGGACCATTTACTCAAGGGTCTATTTCGCACATTAGAAGTCTTCAACTTCATGGATTGGGCCTTAGGAGCTCTAGCAAAAAGAGCGCAGGATCCGGAGTTTGTGGATGATGGAGGTGTTATCAAGGTGCCTTTCTTTCGTGCCTGGACAAGGCAGTCATGGATGGATCCACAGAAGTAGCCTCTCTCTTTGGAGCAGGAGTGCTCAAAAAAGAGATCAGTCTACAGCTCGTTTCTCTCCAAGTCTGTTTCTCCCTTGCAGAGAGCCTCTTTGCTTTTTTCCCCACTCTCGGAATACCTTTTTCCTCAGGAGACAGTGAGGGACATTTCTAGGTCACTGTCTGGAGAACGGCTACGCAAGATCTTCTTGCTCAGTCCGCCAAGAGGCTTAAACCTGCTGTACCGATGGCTAAGAGAGAGGGAGCAACGAAAAAAGGTGTCCTTCCAACAGCCCTTTCGAGGAAGAACAACCTCGAGAACCCGCACCTAAGAGTAGAAGGCCGTTTTAAGAGAGGACGATCTTCTCGAAGACCATTCTCAAAGCCGCAGTGAGACAGGAGTCCTCCAGACTCCAGTAGGAGCCAGACTTTTGAGGTTTGCGAAAGTCTGGGCTCAGAGAGGGGCGGACAACTGGTCCCTCTCGATCCTCGAGAGAGGATACCTGATCCCCTTCAGGGAAAAACCTCCCTTAACCACCACTCCAAGGGAGTTAGCGGCAAGATACAGAGATCCTTTAAAGAACAAGCCACTGTACATCTAGGTGCACCAGAGGGGTCGAATTAGAAAAAGAACGAGGCTATAGAAAAGGTTCATTGGAGTCCATTTCAGACATCAATCCCTCAGGCTACAATGCCTTCTTTGGTAACAAAGCCCGGGGGAGTGGAGGACCGTTCTGGACATAAGCGCTCTGATCACTTTGTGATCAAAACAACATTCATGGACGACGTCTTCGTTCTTTCAGCGCTAGACAAGAGGATTGGAGGTGTCATTGGATCTGCAAGATGCCTACTTTCTGTACCCATCCTCGTCCGAAGGTATCTAAGATTTATGACAGGGCAAGTATTTCGTTTCGCGCCCTTTTGTTTCGGTCTTTCCACAGCTCCCCAAGTTTTCACGGGATTGATGAAAAACGTAGCACATTGGCTACATTTAAAAGGAATAAGGATATCTCTGTATCTCGACGATTGGCTGATTCGTTCGCAATCCAAGGATCAGTGTCTGGAGGACCTAAGGTCGACGTTGGACCTGACTCAGTCCCTGGGACTGTTAGTGAACCTCGGGAAATCCCAGATGGATCCCCAGCAAAGCATTGTCTATCTGGGGATTCTGATGGATTCTCGGGGTTTTCAAGTGTTTCCGTCCATAGAAAGACAGGAACGGTGCATTCTAAAAGTGAAGACCTTCCTAGAGAAAGAACAATGTTCCGCGAGGGAATGGATGAGTCTTCTGGGGACCCTCTCCTCGTTGGAACAGTTCGTTTCTCTAGGGAGGCTTCACATAAGACCTCTTCGGAGACGGGATGGGGGGCGACGTTGGGCCCGAGAGAAGTGTCAGGCACCTGGAGTGGGGAGGTGTCCTGGCACATCAACGAGAAAGAGTTATTGGCAGTGCATCTAGCTCTCAGACAGTGGGAATCTCAAGTCGCGAACTCAGTGTTGCAGGTAAATTCAGACAACACGACAGCTCTAGCCTACATAAGAAAACAGGGGGGGACTCATTCCCTCTCACTGTACAAGAAGGCGAAAGAGCTTCTTCTATGGTCAAAGGAGCGGAACATCACGCTCTTAACGAGGTTTATCCAAGGCGAGAAGAACATCAGAGCAGACTGGTTGAGCAGGAAAGATCAAGTCATTTCCACGGAGTGGACCCTGCACTCAGAGGTCTGCAATCAGATTTGGAGCCTATGGGGAAGGTCAAACATAGAACTGTTTGGAACTCATTGGAATGCCAGGCTGGAGAACTACTGCTCTCCGATTTCGGATCCGAGGGCAGTAGCAATAGATGGCCTCCTCCTAAATTGGAAAGGAATAGACGGCTACGCTTTTCCTCCTTTCAAGATCATAGGAAACGTCATAAGGAAGTTTGTTTTGACGAAAGGAGCGAAATTGACACTAATCGCCCCATTGTTCCGATACGTAATACAAACCCTCGGTCCTTTAACAATAAGAAGGTAACTAGCGGCAGCTGGGACGGTCGTAAGCTTCGAACAAGGGGAGAACGGTAGTTAACTGCTTGTCCGATCGTGCGCGCGCCGCCCGCCCGGGCGGTGAAGAACCACTTTTGCTTTCGGCCGTGGTGTGACAGGACGTGCTCGTCATCGCTCTGCCCGCTATTTCGTCGTGTGCTTTGGATGTTTACAATTTCTTCTGACTGGTTTGTTTGTGGTTTTGAATGAAATTGTAAGTACTCTTTTTTTCATTTTTCATTGAGTGAAGTGAATTTAATTATGGATCTTGAAGAGCTTTCGCCGCGCCCACCAGCTGCCCGTAGAGTGTGTCCCGGGCTGGAGGGGCGTAAATGCGGCGGATTCCGCTCTTATCCTGACATTGATCCACATGAATTATGTTATCGGTGTCGGGGGCGAGAGTGTTCCCGAACCGAACCATGTAATGTTTGTGTGAATTGGTCCGAGGCGCAGTGGGTGCTGTACGAGGGTAGGAAGAGGCGTAGATCGACCAAGGAGTCGTCGGAAAGCTCTCCAGCGACTCCTTTGGTGACGGATACCTCGTCATCCTTCCTACCTCCAGCTCAGCCCCCACGATTTGCGCCTTCCCCTGCGGGGGGGGTTTCGGAGTCCTTCTCCTCACTCGATCCGTCGAGTGTGGAGGAGGGCGCCCGATACCCGGATGTCCAATTGTATTCAGGGTCTTCCGTCCGCTCTGGGTGGGGTTCGTCCTCCCCCAGGCGTGAGGGTGCCCCTCTAACTGACCCACCGACTGTTCCTCCCGCCCTCAGGTGTGCCTTCTGTGAGTGACGACCTTTAGGACAGGTGTGGGCTGCTCGTTGGGACTGCAGGGCGCTCCCAGTATCCAGGGCTTAATTCAACGACTGGCGGGGTCGGCAGTTGTAACTCATGGTGTAGTCACAACGACTACGAATACAGTGTCCACACCAGCGTACGCCGCCCCTCCTCATGTGGTTTTTACACAGCAAACACATTGCGTTGGTGACTCCCACGGCATCAATCCAAAAGCCGATTGCTGCCGTACCTAAGAGGGGCGTGCCGCCGCCACCTGGATTCTATGTGCTGCCGACTCCCGACTTTCGCTGTCCGAAAAGTTCGCCCCTGGACCTGCCGCCCGTCCCGATGATGAACTTCGGCTGAATGGAGATGCCTGTGACGCCGGACTATGCTGCCGTACCTGCCGTACCTGCAGCTAGGGTGTTGCTGGCCCAGCCGCTCGCGCCGCTCCTACGAAGCGCGCGGTGCGTGACGCTCATGCTGATGTTGCTGCTGGTGCTGGTCCTGCTGGTGCTGGTCCTGCTGCTGCTGGTCCTGCTGCTGCTGGTCCGGCTGGTGCTGGTCCTGCTGGTGCTGGTCCTGATGGTGCTGGTCCTGCTGTTGATGTTCCTGCCGCTCCTGCCGGCCTGCCTGCCCTCGTCGCGTCTTCGTCATGGAGGTGCTGCCCCGGTCTCAGGTCTTTCGGACAGGATCAGTCGGGGCGTGTGTGCTTCGGCAATTGGCCCGACTTTTCCGTGGATGGAAGACCTGACGTCCGTCCTGAGGAGAGCTGACGAAGAAGAGGAAGAAGAAGAGGAAGGTGTCGTCGTCGTCTTCATCGTCTTCTGCGTCGTGTTGCGCCTCTCCCCTTCGACTTCTAAGGCTTCCAAGCCGAAGAAGAAGAAGGCTGCCTCCTCCCCCCCCTAAGAAGGCTCCTGGGGCGGGACTTTGAAGGGCCCGTCTCGCTCTGGTGTGACGGGGGGTGCTTCTGCTGGTCCTCCTGTTCCCTCGGGAACAGGGCCCGTCTCCTCTCCTGAGAAGAAGAAGAAGACTGGGGACCAAGGATGTGCTGGCTACTGCTGGTACATCAGCGCCTGGTCTTGGTAGCACTGCTGCTAAGCCAGGTACCGGCTCGACTTCTCGTTCGCGAGAAGTTCCAAGTGTACGGTCTCCTTCGGGCGACCGTGCAGCCAAAGTCAAGACGCCTGAGCTTGCTCACCGTCATGACCGAGGCACGGAGCAGAAGACTGTCGAAAGTTCGCGCAAGTGACTCTCGCCAGGCCAGCGGCCGCTCTCGTAGCGACCAGCCGGTACCATCGGGTTGACGTGACGGTCTCTGACCGGCCACGGGTTGAGGCTGGGAAGAGGTCCCCTCGACCAACGGTACCAGCGGTTTGACGTGCCGTGAGGACGCTCACCGGTCTCACCGCGAAAGCGAGCTCTGTAGATCACCTGACCGCCGCTCCACAGGACCGACGGAGACGGTGGCCAGCAGCAGCTCGTCTGACGCACGGGACCGGGGTCGACGTGCTCAGTCGAGCCGCTCGCCACAGGTGAGGCGGCACGGCCAGGCCTGCAGATCGATCCCCACCGTCTGGGTTGGTGATCGGCTGCAGCCCCCCACGTACGCTGGTCCTGCAGTGAGGCGGGGGGGGGGAGCGTCAGGTCTGTCTCTCCTATACCTTCAACTTCCTCGGGCTACACC
>NC_061094.1:32702771-32732771 GCF_015104395.2 Macrobrachium nipponense
GACCTGTTTGTTGAGAAAGCTAACAATAAGGGCCTGACAACTGGACGTGACCAATTCGTTGACAGAGAACCCTAGCCCTCATTCACCACGGGCATTCATGCTAGGAAAGTTAGTCACCTGAACCACACACATATATATACTCATCTAACACCAGACTGAGTTGGTCTTTAACCTCCTCAGACAACCATAAAAACACTATAACCTAATTAAAATAAAACCTAGCATGTTATTAGGTTATGGGGTGGAAACTCCTTTGCCCAGTACTGTACCTGAGGATACATACGGGCCTAACGTTTGACAATTATCAAAAGTTGTCTTCACGTCTCTAAGGTAATGCGAGGCAAACACAGAGTTTGTCCTCCAATACGTTGATCTATAATGTCCATTGAGGGCTAAATTTTTTCTGAATGCTAAGGACGTAGCTACTGCTCTCACCTCATGAGCTTTAACTTTAATTACACCGAAGCATTCTTCTTGACAAAGCAAATGAGCATCTTTAATGACTTCTCTTACAAAGAAAGCCATTGCGTTTTTTTAGACATAGGTCCTAGTAGGATCTTTAACAGAGCACCACAGCGAACCTGAAGTTCCCCTAATGCCTCTTGTTCTTTCTACGTAAAACCGTAAGGCTCTTACTGGGCAAGAACCCTTTCTTGCTCTTGACCTACCAGATCAGCCAGTCCTTCAATCTCAATGATCTTGGCCATGGATGCGAAGGATTCTCATTCTTTGCTAAGAACTCCTGTTGAAACGAACAAACTGCTTTGTTGTGTTTCCAACCTATTTGCCTTGTCAATAGCTTGCAGCTCGCTAATCCTTTTAGCTGTAGCTAAAGCTACTAAGAAAATAGTTTTCTTAGTTAGTTCTCGCAACGGTGCACTGCCCATAGGTTCGAACTTATCCGTCTCCAAGAATTTGAGAACGACGTCCAAATTCCAAGAAGGGGTTCTGCACCGTCGATCCTTCTTTGTATCAAACGATCTGAGGAGATCTCTAAGATCTGCGTCATTGGACAGGTTTAAACCTCTGTGTCTAAACACTGCAGACAACATACACTTATAGCCTTTAATCGTCTGATTAGCCAAACTCCGTTCTTTCTTCAGGTATAGCAGGAAATCTGCAATCTGAGTCACAGAGGTACTGGATGAAGAAATCTTCCGATTCTTGCACCATCTACGGAAGTTGTCCCACTTCGCCTGGTACTTTGATAGTCGATGGTCTTCGTGCTCTTGCCACTGCCTTCGCTGCTTCTCTAGAAAACCCCCTCGCTCTGACAAGTCTTTCGATAGTCTGAACGCAGTCAGACCAGAGCGAGGGTGTTCATTGTGGAACCTGTCGAAGTGGGGTTGTTTTGAGAAGATCTACTCTCGTGGGTAGACTTCTCGGGGAATCTACTGTCCATCCAGTACCTCTGTGAACCACGTTTGGGCCGGCCAGTATGGGGCTATCAGGGTGAGCCTTGTTCCTCGACTTTCCCTGAATTTCTTCATTACCTTTCCTAAAATCTTGAACGGGGGAAAAGCGTACGCATCTAGCCCCGTCCAATCTAGTAGGAAGGCATCGACTGCGACTGCAAGAGGGCCGTCCGGGATCGGAGAACAGTAGTTCGGTAACCTCTTCGTCGCCGCGGTAGCGAAAAGATCCACTACTGGAGTGCCCCAAAGCTTCCACAGTCTCTGGCATACTTGACGATGCAACATCCACTCCGTGGAAAGCACTTGTCCGTCCTGCTCAACAGATCCGCCCTGACGTTCTTCTCTCCCTGAATGAACCTGGTGAGCAGGGTGACGTTTTTCTTTCTGCGACCAAAGAAGAATCTCCTTCGCCAGGTTGCAAAGAGACAACGAGTGAGTTCCTCCTTGTTTCCGTATATACGCCAGAGCTGTGGTATTGTCCGCGTTGATCTGCACTACTTTGCCGCTGATCCACGGTCTGAACGCTTTCATAGCCAAGAAGATCGCCATCAGTTCCTTCCTGTTTTATGTGCCATGCCTTTTCTTCTTCTTCGCTCCAAAGGCCTGACTCCTCCCGAGGGCCCAGCGTCGCTCCCAGCCTGCGTCTGACGCGTCGGAAAATAATATCCGGTCTGGGTTCTTCTGCTGGAGTGACGTACCCTCTGACAACCTCTCCGGCACTAGCCACACTTTAGTTCCTCCTTTATCTTTGGAGGAATTGGAAACCGGAAGGAATCTGGTTGCGATCTTCTTGGCCAGACTTCGTTCAGAAAGAACTGTAAGGGCCTCAAGTGAAGTCTCCCTAGTGAAATGAACCGCTCTAGCGAAGAGAGTGTCCCCAGCAGGCTCATCCACTCTCTCGCTGAGCATTGGTCTTTCAATAGGAATTCTTCCACTTTCCGTATACACATGGTCTGCCTTTCGGGTGACGGAAAAGCCCGAAAAGTCACTGAGGATATCCGAATCCCCAAATAAACTATTTCCTGAGATGGGATCAGTCGTGACTTTTCCAGGTTCACCATCAGACCCAGCTGCTGGGTTAAATCCAATGTTACATTCGTGTCCTCCAGACATTGCTGTTTTGATTGTGCTCTTATGAGCCAATCGTCGAGGTAGAGAGATACTCTGACTCCTGCCAAATGAAGCCACTTCGCCACATTCGTCATCATTCTTGTAAAATTTGAGGCGCCGTGCACAGCCCGAACACAGGGCTTTGAATTGATAAATCCTTCCCTGGATTACGAATCTCAGATATTTCCTGGACCTTGGATGAATTGGAATATGGAAGTACGCATCCTGAAGGTCCAGTGTTACCATCCAATCGTCTGGTCGTACCGCTGCCAGTACTGAATCGTTCGTCTCCATCGTAAACTTGGTCTTTCCTACGAACAAGTTTAGCTGGCTTACGTCCAGTACCGGCCTCCAACCTCCTGATGATTTCGGTACTAGAAACAGACGGTTGTAAAAACCTGGGGATTTGCAATCCAGAACCGGTTCTATTGCCCCTTTTTCCATCATGGTGACGACCTGATGCCAAAGAGCCTCTCTCTTCTCTAAATCGATGTAGTGAGCCCCTAGGGCTCTCGGAGCTGTAGCGAGAGGTGGTTTCTTGAGAAAGGGGATCTTGTACCCTTCCTTCGCTACCTTTACGGACCAAGGATCCGCTCCTTTGTTTTGCCAGACTTCCCAGAAGTCCAAAAGTCTGGCCCCTACACAAGTCTGGAGGACTTTTGACTCATTGTTTCGTTGAAGTTTTAGCACCTCTTTTGGCTGGAACTCTTTTCCCTCTAAATGCTGGTCGGGAGAAAGTCCTACCCCGAAAGGGCTGCTGTGCTGTCTTCGTATCTTTCGTAGTCTTCTTCATGACCTTAGAAGGTAAATACTTCCTCACAGATGACGTAGAAGATCTTGGTAGCCTTCTGAGTGAGGGAGAGAGATATGTCCTTAATGATCTCTTGAGGGAAGAGCTGTCCTGACGGGGAGAGAACATCAACTCCGACTTTTGCGCGTTCGACACTCCTTTAGCAGCGAACGAGCATAAGAGATGTCTTTTCTTCAAGACGCCTGCTGTGAATATTGAAGCCAATTCATTAGCTCCATCTCTCAAGGCTTTATCTATACAGGACATGATGCTTCTCGACAACTCGGATACTGACGACTCTTCCATCTCCGAAGTCCGAGCCAGGGCCCCCAACGACCAGTCAAGAAAATTAAATACCTCAAAAGTCCTAAAGATACCTTTGAGTAAATGGTCGAACTCCGAAGAAGTCCACCACACTTTGGCTGAATGCAAAGCATGTCTACGGGAGCTATCCACTATGTTGGAAAGTCTCCCTGGGAGGAGGCAGGTACTCCCAGGCCAAGACTTTCCCCCGTAGCATACCAAACACCAGACTTCGAAGCCAAACTTGGCGGAGGAAAAACAAAAGAGTCTTGCCCGACTCTTTCTTCTCCTTCAACCACTCATTTACTCGTTGAAGGGCTTTCTTGGCCGAAATGGACAAAGTCATTTTCAAAAACGACGATTTCTTGCTTTCTTCGTCTTTGAAAATTGCGACAAAGGCGATGGCGGGCCTGAAGGTTGAAAATCTCCTTCAAACAGAGAAAGAAGGCACTCTGTAGCCTCTTGTAATCCGAAGAAGGCGCTTCCGTCTTGTCCTCTTCCGTACTCTCCGCAAATTCTTCCTCCTGCGAAGAAATATCTTGCAAACCAAAATCCTGCTGATTCTCCCAATCAGAGTCCTTATGCAGCTGCTGTTTAGAAAGTGAATGTGGCACTGACTCCCTACAAAACTCCTCTCTTCCTTGTCGAGACAATGTTTTGACTTGCTGCCGCCTGCGTCCTGCGTCCTCCTGAACGTATGCGTCCACGCTGCGTCCATCACTTCTCCTCTTGCGTCCTGCGTCCTGAACTTCGTCCTTCTTACAGGACGCACTGCGTCCTGGATCGCGTTGTACGTCCTGCGTCCTCTTGGAGGACTTAACCGGGAGAGACGAGTCCTTACGTCTAACCGAAGGTTTTGTTCGGGCTTCTCCCATGATTGCACAATTACTGCCCAATCTCTGCTGCATATCCCGCAGCACCTCCTTCGTCCCCGCCCTCCTTACGAGACTCCTGATGATGAGGAGATCGGGGACGCACCGGGCTCACACGAGGCGGCGAGCGAACTTCAGCCGCGTGAAATCCTCTTCCTTTTGATAGGTATCATCTCTTCATCCTCCGATGAAAAAATCTCAGGGCTACTCCACCCTTGCCTGGTCGAAAGCCCTTTCCTCCTGTGAAGAGGACGGACAGTATGACCTCCTTGAGAGACGCGATACCTCCGCGAATCGTCTGCTCCTTCCCGAGGCCGAACTATCCGAAGAGTAACGGCACTTCCCAGTATCGCCTTTTCTATGGCGTACTGCAGCAGCCTGGGACGTCTCAACAGGACTGCCTGAAGGGACGCCTGGATCGCATGTCAACCCCTCTCGCCTCCCTTCGACTGTCGACATGCCTTCTCCCTTGGGTCTGGGAGCTTGACAGAGGTCTAGGTCTAGGAGCACGAGAGAGACGATCAGACGCCCCCTCCACAACACTGTCACCAAACACTTCCACTTTGTCCGTTAACCGTTTAATTTGGTCTCCCATGGACGCAAGGGCAGCGAACACTTTCACTATTTGTGGATCCGTAGTATCCTCAGATACAGCAACTGGAGCAGGGAGAAACCTGGGAAAAGGTGCTACATCTACATGTGAATGAGCTGGAGAAGACACATGCAAGGAATCATCCAAAGGTTTACTCGAAGATCCCGATCTCTCACTCCTAGATACAGATCTTCTAACCCGATCTTTTTCCAATCTCTCCACATACTTCATAAGAGCCTTCCACTCTTTCTCATTCAGACACTGACATTCATTACACCTATTGTCCCACGTACATACAAACTCACGACACTTCTTACAATAGTATGTGATCTACCGATGATTTCGGCAGTCTCACCTTACACCCTTCTTTCACACAAACTCTAAACATACTTCCTGAATCAGACATACTAGACAAATTCAAAACAATTGCGATTGCCACTCTAACTTCCTGAATACGATACCAATATCCAAAAGTCAGATAACGAGCAGGAAATTCCAACAGAGAACCAACAACGATGTTGCCGGTTCGGCTGGCAGAGAAAATCTGAGGAAAATGGGAATAGTTCCAAGTACCAGCGCCACGGGAGCGGGGTGGCCATCACCTGAACTACCAGTGTACTAGCGGTTGCCGCGAGTTTTGAAATTCTGCCAGTGCGTCAAGAGGATAAGCTATATATATACCTGCCAGGTAAGTGTCATGCATAAAAATGAAATTTTCATTATTAAAATGAAGTTTTATTGTATACTTACCGAACAATTATAGAGCCGTGATTTCCACGAGCGGCAGGATACTAAATTCAAATTTAGCGCGTCGGCGTCCGCCAACACTGGTGGTGATGACGTCATCTCCCTCCACTCGCGGGAGAACCAGTACAACTGCCCAGGTGAATCCAATTCTTTCTGCCCGTCCGTCCACCTAAGGGAGGAGGGTGGGTCTAATCATAATTGTTCGTAAGTATACAATAAAAACTTCATTTTAATAATGAAAATTTCATTTTTATTGTAGTGTCTTACCGAACAATTATAGAGCTGATTACACATTTATGGGAAGGTGGGTATTCAGTGGACCACCCCCTAGTTATTTTTAAATGGTTAACATTTATTGCAATACCAGTAAACACCTCAAGGTGTCTGTTGTACCTTACCTTGTAAGAGAGCTACAGCAGACTGTTACTGCCTCTGTCGGTGCTCTTCTTACTATTGTAGAGGAATTGGAATTTGCGCCCAAAGTTACCCTCTACAGGAGTGGAATCCTTCCGTAGTTCAAGCGAGTCAAGGCTGACTGACGGAGGATAGTAACACAAAGATTGCCCTTGCCCTGGGCTAAGACCAGAAATTCAATCATCAACAAAACATTTGTCACCAACACCTATTTAAAAACATATATACCCAACCATTGTAAAATCTGACCTAACAGACTGGTGAGTATCCAGGTACTCAGTACCCCCAGCTTCCCTTGAACTCGACAACCTATTCAAGGTGAAAAGTTAGCATAGAGGTGACGACCCCTGTGCCGTTTCTCCCAACACCATGCCAGAAACCGCCACCGGACCTAACGTTTTTACAATTCTCGAAAACCGTTTCTATCTCTTTGAGATAATGACTCGCAAAACGAATTCGATCTCAGAACGTGCTCTGAAGATCGAAGCTAAAGATAAATTCTTTCTGAATGCTAAAGAAGTTGCCACTGCTCTAACCTCGTGAGCTTTAACTCTCAGAACGGAAAGATTGTCGTTCTCGACTGCGAGTGAGCTTCCCTGATAAGCTCTAATAAGAACGATATAGCATTCTTAGAAAAAGAGGACGAGAGGGATTTTGAACCGAGGTCCAGAGCTTAGAAGATTGTCCTCTGATACCCTTAGTGGCAAACAGATACTGCTTAATAGCCCTGACTGGACATAAGAGCCTTTCTTCCTCCTCATGTCCAACCAAATCAGATAAGTTCCTTACCACAAAACTCCTCGGCCAAGGATTAGAAGGATTCTCATTTTTGGCTAGAAAGGTCAAAGATACCGAAAATACAGCATTGCCTTGAGAGAAACCGACTCTTTTGTCTATAGCGTGCAATTCGCTGACACGCTTAGCAGAAGCTAGTGCAATAAGAAAGAGTGCCTTCTTAGTCAAGTTCCTGAGTGAAGCCGACTTCAAAGGCTCAAACGGTGGCCCCATGAGGAACTTAAGCACCACATCTAAGTTCCAAGCCACTGTATCTTGCGGGAGCTTAGTGGTTTCGAAAGACCTAATGAGGTCCGACAGATCTGAATTGGAGGAAATATCCAAACCTCGATGTCGAAAAACCGAAGAGAGCATGGCTCTATATCCTCTGATCGTCGAAGAGCCAGTTTCTTAGAGTTCCTAAGAAATAGAAGAAAATCTGCTATTTCTGTTAAAGAGGTCGCAGAAGTAGAGACTTTAGCACTTCTACACCACTCTCTGAAGATTCCTCCACTTCCCTTGATAGAGTTTGTTAGAAGACTCTCTCCTACAACGAGCGATAGCTTCTGCAGCTCTTCTTGAAAATCCTTTCGCTCTGACAAGATTCCGGACAGTCTGAACCCTGTCAGAGCTAGAGCGGACAAGTTTTGGTGGAACCTCTTGAAGTGAGGTTGTTTGAGAAGCCACTTCTCTGGAGGAAGAAGTCTGGGGAAGTCTACTAACAACTGGAGAAGGTCCGGAACCATCTTTCCTGGGCCAAAAGGGAGCGATTAACGTTAGCGTTACATTGCTGTGCGACATGAACTTGTTCAGCACCTCTCTTATTAGACCGAACGGAGGGAATGCATAGCTTCCAGACCCGACCAATCCAACAGCATTGCGTCCACCGACCAAGCTAGAGGATCTGGGACTGGAGAACAAAAGAGAGGAAGAACGGTTGTTCCTCGATGTCGCGAACAGGTCTATTGACGGTCCGTCCCCAAAGGCGCCAAAAGTTTCTGACAAATCATTGTTGGTCCAAAGTCCACTCCAGAGGTAACACTTGCTGTTGACGACTTAACTCGTCCGCCAGGACGTTCATCTTTCCCGGAACAAATCTCGGGACTAGCTGAACCTTCGCTTCGTTTGACCACAGGAGGAGATCCTTGGCTACTTCGTACAGAGAGAAAGACTGAGTCCCCCCCTGTTTCCGCACGTACGAGAGAGCCGTGGAGTTGTCGGAATGCACTGCCACTACTCGGCCTTCTACTAAGCTCCGAAACTGTCTGAGCTAAGAAATTGCTAACAGTTTCCTTTACATTTATGTGGAACTTCTTCTCCTTCTCCGACCAAGCTCTGAAGTCCGTTGATTTCCCAGTAGGGCTCCCCAACCTGTGTCCGATGCGTCGGAAAAGAACTGTAGGTTCGGGAGATTGGGTCGTAAATCTAACCCTTCTTCCAACCTTGCTCGAGAGAGCCACCACCTTAGGTCCTCTTTTATTTGATCTGTGACAGGAAAGGTAATCGAGTCGGTTGTGTCTTCCTGCACCAAGAGGCTCTCAGGAAAAACTGCAGAGGTCTCATGTGCAGTCTTCCCAACGTCACAAATTTCTCCACTGACGTCAATTTTGCCCAGGAGCCTCATCCACTGATTGGCAGAACTTACCTTTTGTCCAAGAACTCCTGAACTGTCTCCAGACAGCCTTGAACCCTCTTCGGGGACAGAAAAGCCCGAAAAACTTGAGCATTCAGAATCATCCCCAAATAAAGGATGCTCTGAGATGGAACCAACTGGGACTTGCTGTTTGTTGAACCAGAATTCCTAACTTTCTGGCAACGATCCAAGAGTTGTTCCAAGGTCCTTTTCATGCACCGACTCTCTGATTCCGACCGGTAGAAGCCAATCGTCCAGATAGAGGGAGATTCTTACTCCTAATATGTGTAGCCAGCTTCCTATCGGGGATAGAACCCTGGTGAAAACTTGAGGAGCGGTCGCTAGTCGAAGCAAAGCGCCCCAGAAATTGAAACACCTTGCCTTCGAACATGAACCTCAGGTACTTCCGAGATTCGCGATGTATCGGAATGTGAAAATAAGCGTCTTGCATGTCCAGAGAGACCATCCAATCCCCCTGTCTGATGGACTCCAGAACCGACCGAGTGGTCTCCATATGAAATTTTGTTTTCTGGACATGCAAGTTCAGGGCGCTCACTATCCAAACCGGCCTCCAGCCCCCCTGATGACTTGGGAACTACAAAAAGGCGATTGTAAAAGCCTGGAGGAAAATCCCCTTCTATCTGTTCTATCGCTTCTTTGAGAACAAGCGCTTCCACTTCTGCGGCTAGCGCCAGAAATTTGTCTGAGCCCGGAGAGTATGCCTGGAATGGAATTGGCACAGGTGAGAGCGAGGGAGGTGAAACGAGAGGAATACGATAGCCGAACTTGAGTACTTGCACTACCCAGGCTTTCTGCTCCTCTGTTTTTCCCATTTCCTCCCAAAACAGAGCCAGCCTGGCTCCCACTGGTGGCATGAAGAACCGAGCTTTCATTTGGAAGGTTTGTTAACCTTGGCCGAGGCCTTAGACTGAGGTCGCAAATTCGATTTCGGCCGAAAGAGCGCTTGGGTTTTCTCCCTCGCAAAGGCGCTTGGCCCCGAGGAGAACCGGACCGGAACAGTCTCCACAGGAGCTTTAGGTCTCTTAGTAGACTGTGCCAGTAAATCCGAAGTAGATTTCTTATCTAGCGCAGACGAAATTGACAACACTACATCGTCTGGAAAGAGGTTATCTTTCACAAAAGGAGCAAACAAGAGAGCAGACTTCTGTTGGGACGTAACCCTTTTAGAAGCAAAGGAGCAACCAAGTTGCCTTTTCTTAAGGGTACAAAGGCGATGAGCGAAGCTAACTCATCACATCCATCCCTAATGGATTTGTCCGCACAGGACAGAACACCAATCCAATCCTCCGCTAACTCCTGGGAAAGAGAAGGACATCTTCGATCTTGGCCGCTAAAGCGCCAATAGTCCAATCAAGGAAGCTAAAGACTTCCAAAAGTTTAAATTGATTCTTTACAACGTGGTCCAACTCAGGCGCTGTAAAGAAAACTTTCGCTGCGGCGAAAGCAGATCTTCTAGAGGAGTCGATTAAACTGGAGAAGTCTCCCTGGGAGGAGGCAGAAACTCCCAGAGAAGGAGCTTCCCCAGTTACATAAAACCTATACCTCTTACGAAGCAACTTAGAGGGAGGGTAAGCAAAAGAGCCTTCCCTAAGTCTCTTTTCATAGACATCCATTTCTCCAGTCTCTTTCAACGAATGTCTAACCGCTTTTAGATAGAACAAGTTTTGGGAGGCAGAGGGTCTGAAGTTTTCCTCCTCATCAAAAAAGTCGAAGTTGGGGAGCGCGGAGCCGCTTTCTCAAAATAATCTGGATAAAGATACCAGAAGAAATCTAAGGAGACTGAATAACACGAGAGGTGATGTGCAATCCTCCCCTCCTCTACTTCTTCTTCATTCTCCGATACCGCCGAAGAAGTAGACGGAACTACAACCGGATCTGAAGGTTTCGAACCACCCTTGGACTCATTCATCCAGTTGGTTAAATTCTCTAACTGCTTGCGCAAAGGCGCCAGGACGACAATCAAAAACAAGTTAAACGAAGGCTTGGAAGAGCCTAAATGTTCAGCAGGAGGCGGAAAAACTACTTGCGCCTCGCTCGGAGCCGCCGAAATTCGAGGCGAAACAGGCGCATCAGGCGTAACAGACGAAAAAGCGCCTAAAGAAACACCCTTAGAACTGCTAGCTACAGCGCTAAAACCACAATCTCTACTAGTAGATGGAGCCGAAAAAGGCACGATTGAGGCGACGAACGAGCCGCTAACGTCCGCGGCGCAACCCTACTCTCAGGCTCCTTATACCGCTTGACTGGAGGAGGCGAAGAATCGGCGCCTGAACGCCTCTTTAAGGGACGCGAAACGGGCGAATCTCGCCAAGAGCGCCGCGCGACCGGAGACGAATCGCTTGAATCATTCGAAAGGCGTCTGACCGCAACACCTTTCCAACGCTTAACCGAGCCCTGTTGAGGCGCAACAGGCTCAACAAGAGAGGCGCCTGTCTGTGGGCAAATCCCGATCGACTCCCTTGGACTTCCGGTATGTCTTCTCCCCGGTGCGGGGGAGCTGGACAGTGACCTTTGTCTAGGAGACGTGTCAGGGACAGACAGACGCACCCTCAACTACACTCTTACCTGAGGCCGCTTTCTCCAAAAACGTCTTAACTGAATTACCAAGTTGCAAAACCGTATTCGCTAGTACCGAAATTTCTGATCTAACCTCGATTCCAGACTGGCAATGGTGTCGGAAGAAACTACACGGGAAGCCGGGAGAAGTGGGATTAGTAGGAGGAATAGGAGGTGTAGTTAAAGGAGACCATAACAATTTGAGGAGAAACAGAAGGAACAGATGCATCGCAAGACGAAGCAGAGCTAAGTCTACTTTCCCTAAGCGCTGCTTTTCTAATTCTGTCTTTAGCTAATTTCTCCGAGTATGAAACTAAACAAAACTTCCATTGAGAATCAGTCCAATCACTACACTCGTTACATGTTCGCGATCTGCTGAACAAACCTGTCCCCTACACTTAACACATTTAGTGTGAGAATCATATTCTAACTTGGATAATCTAGTTTTACATCCTGAGATGCAAAACCTAACTCCCTGACGGACTAGAATCCGACATGGCAACGCCTAAATAAAAGCAAAATAACAACAACGCCAAAAAAGAGTACTTCACCAATTCCGAAGATCAATTCCACCAGAAAAAAAAAGCGAAGCAAAGTCATCCAACCGCACCGACCACGATGTTCACCGGTACGCCGGCAGGAAAAGAATTGGATTCACCTGGGCAGTTGTACCTGGTTCTCCCGCGAGTGTAGGGATGATGACGTCATCACCACCAGTGTTGGCGACGCCGACGCGCTAAATTTGAAATTTAGTATTCCTGCCGCTCGTGGAAAATCACGGCTCTATAATTGTTCGGTAAGACACTACAATAAAAAATCATCTTTCGAAGGAGAGCCTTTCTCGCTTCTACCCCTCTGAGCAGAGCGTTCCCTCTCTCGTTCCTTCCTTCCACTTGAAGAGGAGATCCTACTCCTAGGAGATCGTTCGACAGATACGAACCGATCACTACCTTCTCGTGCAAGAGGACTTTCTCCTTACTCCTACAAGGAGAGGATCTAGAGCCTACTTGGCGCTTTGTGCTATGACTCTTAGCATCAGATCTTCTGCGCGGGGAATACCATCTTCCCTGTCTCGACGAAGTATCAAAGGAGTCGTCTACTCTCGGGGGAGAATAGGTTCTTACTGGAGAAGATCGCCTATTATACTCCTCCTTCCTACTAGGAGAAGGTCTCCTAACAGAACTCTTAACTGGAAGAGAGGCGTCCTTCCTGCGAGAAGGCTCCTTGCGCCTACTAGTTGAAAGAGAGCCTACTAAAGAAGAGAGATTTTGCTTGAAGGTCCAACAGGTAATTTCTTAGTAGAGGACCGAATCCCTTCTGGTGAAGATTCCGGAGACTTCATAGCCTTCTTAGGCGCAGAGAATACTCCGGAAAAGGCTCCGGTCTGGAGTCAAGAGCGCCTTCTCCTGAAGGTTTCCAGGCTCTCTTGAGAGGGTGCGATTTGGAAGATGAGCTCCATCCTCGTTTAGGAGAGGACGAATCAGAGTCGGAAAAACACTTCCTTAAGAGGCTTTTCCTATAGCTCTCTACAGCAGCCTGGGACGAGCCTACAGGATCTGCTGAAGGGACGCCTGACCGTTGGGGATACTCTACATCCCCCTTGCGGCTTTCGACATTTCCTCCTCCCTTGGGCATGGGATCTGAAAGAGGTCTAGGCCTAGGAGCGATGCGGAGTCGGTCAGACGCCCCCTCCACTGCACTGGGGACACTGCACTTTTCACTAAACACTTCACCCTTACCTTGGTCTATATCTCGCAATTGCTGTTGCAAATCGCGGATTGACGCTTCCACAGCGGCTCTCTCGGCAGACACATCTGCGGGTTCGCTGCGGGGGGAAGGAGCTGAAACCAAAAAAGGAAGATGGCGAAGCTACTGCAGGGTTAGTTAAATACTATCCTGTTTCCGCAGAACAGGATCTACTTGAACTTCTAGCTGAACGCTTTTCTAATCCTATCCTTTTTTTTTTTTTTTTTTTGTTTTTTCTTTTGGAACTTTTTTTTTTTTTTCCACCCCATATGTAGTGAGTTCTTTCCATTGCACTTCAGTTAAGCTCTCACATACATCACATGTATCCTTAACCGAACAATCCCCTTCCCCTACATTTTACACAAACAGTGTGAGGGTCCAAAGTAGCCTTAGGCAACCCTCACCTTGCATCCCTCATTTACACATACTCTAAACAGAGTTCCGGTGTTAAATCGGACATATTAACCAACTAATCCAAAAACAGCGTATGCCAACAACCAAAGATCAAATACTTCCCAAATAATCCTCGGCAAAGCAAGAAATTCTAAGCAGGAGCTACCAACAAGTTGTTGTCAGCACCGGCGACAGAAAAATTCTGTCAGAAACGGGAATGATTCCTATTACCGCCACCCAGCGGCGGTAGGTGGGGGTGATCACCTACCTACCTGTAGCGTGTGCCGCGAGTTTTGAATTCTGTCGGGACGTCAGAGACATAAGCTAAGTATATATCTGCCGGGTTAAGTTGCATGTGTAAAAATATTTGTTTACGTCCGCGCGTTTACAAATCATGCATTATTTTGTGATAATATTTTCTCTGTTGCTTTTATCGTTTTACAATGTGTTATATACCAAAATGATCACAATTTAGTGTAAATTACAACGAAAAAAAAAGTAAATTGTTACCTTTAACCATTTTGCCCACAGCGCGATTTGAATACAATTATATATGAAATTTTCGTTTTTGTTTGCGCTATCATATATCACACATTATTTATATATGATAATGATGATTTTTTCATTTCTGATGGTTTGCATACTAAACTTCAGCCAATGACAAAAAACGGAGCCAAAAATGAACTCTTATCTTGAAAACTAAGCGCGCTTGGTGATTTTTTGTAAAAAAATATTTTTTTCCGCTTCCGCGCTCACTCTGAAACACCTCCGGCACACGGGAGACAATTTTTTTTTTGTTTTTTACCGCTTCGGCGTAAGAGGTTAAGAGCTTGCATTTTCAAGCTCCATCCTCCTTAATGCGGTCTTCAGATTTGCAATCTCCGCAGCAGAACTTGCAACATCTGCTACGGGATAAGGTGCCCCCCCCCTTACTGCATGTGAGGAAACAATTAATTGGGGGTTATTTATACTAACTGGCTCGTTAGAGCGAGATCTACTCATGCTTCTAGAGACAGCCTTTCTAACCTTATCTCTCTCTAGTTTCCTTAAATAGGAATCTAGGGTCTTCCATCCTTCCTCATCCATATTCACACATTCATCACAAGTGTTTTATTTCTAGTGCATTCATACCCCCTACACTTCTTGCATACCTTGTGAGGATCTAACGACACTTTCGGTGGCCTCACCAAACAACCCTCATTCACACAACTTCTAACTTCGCAGCTAGAATCAGACATTTTGAGCAAAATCCGAAGCAAAATCCAAAAACGTTCCACAGCGTAAGCCAAACCACAGATCCAAATACGTCACCAAAAATACTCCTGAGGCTTGGTAGGAGTATCGCTCATGGAATGCGCCTTTCGAATAGCAAGTATATTGCGCTTAGGCGGGCGCTATACTCCTATCAGGAGTTCTCTCTTCCTCCAATTGGCTCTTGTTGCTTGGATGAAGATCTGGGCCTAGAACGATCTACAGTAAAGTCAGGCTCTTGGCGCCTACTTGGAGCCTGGCTCCTAGTTGGCGCCTGACGCTTGGTAGGAGTTACTTCCTTTCCCACATCTCACATGCCTAACGCACCGCTCCCCCCAGAGATGCCGCTTGTGCGACAACTCCCCTGGAGGGTTCGTCGCGCCCGACAGGAGATCGGTATTTGGATCTCTTAATCGGAAGCCTGTCATCCCTTTTTACGAGTAGGCTCCTTAGAAAGTACTCCTACCAAAGACGCTATTTGCTCCTGTACATTCATCAAAATTCTCCTGGTCGAAGGCTCATTCGAATCAGGAGAAGGAGATCTGGAAGGCGCTCGAGAGTCTTTTCCTTCCAAGGATCTAAATCCTTTCTAGCTTTCTTGATTACCGAAGGCTCCTCCTCTTCAGAGAAGCGCTCGGGCTAGAATTAAGCTCAGGTTCTTTCCAGTTCCTTTTTAGCGGACGTGAAAGCTTCGATTCCTTCCATCCTCTTCTCGGAGAAGGAGAACTAGAAGATGAAAAGCACTCACGAAGGACGCTTTTTCTATAGCTGTCCCTGGCAGACTGAGATGTATACTGATTCTGCCGAAGGGACGCCTGATCATTGGGGATTCCCCACGACCCCCGTAAGGCTTTCGACTTTCCTTCTCCTCTGGGCCGGGAGGGAGCTTGGAAGCGGTCTAGGCCTGGGAGCGTCGCAGGGTACGACCAGTACGCCCCCCTCCACTACAGACTGGGGACACTAACATCACTCGAGAAGAAAACCACATTCACTTCTCTTACCTTCTAATGCTTCCATTTTCTCTATTGCATTTTTTGAAGGGAAGCTCTGAGTTCCGCTATTTCTGAGGCGGAATCAGAGGGATAAACTTGTTGAACGGGCTGAAACAGAATGGGCATAATTAAGAGAAGAAGAAGAAAGCTACAGAACTACTAGACATTTTCCGGCTTTTGTAAGCCGCCTTCCTCTCTCTATCCTTCTCTAACTTCTTCAAGTAAGAAGTCAGATTCTTCCATTCTTGCTCACTCAATCTCTCACACTCGTTACAACGACACGTTTTCTCAATTGAGCATTCAACCTTTCTACAACCACTGCATGTAGTGTGAGGATCTACCGAAGCTTTCGGAATCCTCACCTTAAAGCCCTCATTCACACACACTCTGAAGCTAACACTAGAATCAGACATATTCACGAAAATCCAAAGCGAAGTCCAAAACCAGTCCACGATAGCGAATGCCAAACAACGATCCAAGTACGTCACCAAAAATCAGTCGAAAGATGATCAAAAGCGTTGTGAAAAAAGAATTCCAGTCAGGAGGAAGTAACAACAATGTTGATACTACCGGCGACCAGAGAGAATCTGATTAGAAAAACGGGAATAGTTCCTAGTCCTGCTACCCAGAGCAGGGGCGGTAGATCACCTGACCTACCTGTATCGAGTGCCGCGAAATTTGAATTTCTGTCGGGGACGACGAAGTCGATAGCTATGTATATATCTGACAGGTAAGTTGAATGTATGAAACAGTTGTTTACCTACCGGCGACAGAGAAAAATCTGAATAGAAAATGGGAATGGTTCCTGACACCCGCCTCCCAGCGGCGGGAATGGGTACTAACCACCTGGCCGACCACTGCGTTGACTTACGTCCAGCACTGGTCTCCAACCTCCCGATGATTTCGCAACCAGGAACAGCCGATTGTAAAATCCTGGAGATTCGTGATCCAGAACAGGTTCTATAGCTCCTTTCTCTAGCATGGAAGAGACTTGATCCCACAGTGCCTTTTCCTTCACTAAATCGTTGTAATTTGCCCCTAGGGCTCTCGGAGATGTTGCGAGAGGAGGTTTCTTTAAGAAGGGAATTTTGTAACCTTCCCGAGCTACCTTGATGGCCCAGAGATCTGCATTCATGTTTTGCCAAACTTCCCAAAATTCTTGAAGTCTGGCTCCTACTGCTGTCTGGAGGACTGAGTTCTCATTGCTTAGAGGTGGTCTTGGCTCCTCTTTTAGCGGGTACTCTCTTGCCTCTAAAAGCGGGTCGAGCTAAAGTTCTGCCTCGAAAGGGCTGTTGAGAAGGCCTTGATTCCTTTGGAGTCTTCTTAACCAACTTGGACGGTAAAAACTTCCTTACTGAAGAAGAGAGAAAATCTTGAGTGGCCTTCTGAGATAGAGCCAGAGCTATATCCCTAATAACCTCAGAAGGGAACAGCTGGTTCGAAAGGGGAGAGAACATCAACTCCGATTTCTGAGAGTTGGAAACTCCTTTCGAAGCAAAAGAGCACAAAAGCGACCTCTTCTTCAGTACTCCTGCTGCGAATAATGATGCCAGTTCATTTGCTCCATCTCTCAGAGCCTTGTCCATGCAGGACATAATACACTTAGCCACTTCTGTATCCTGAGAATTCTTGTCTTCTAAAGTGTTCGCCAATGCTCCCAAAGACCAATCGAGAAAATTGAAGACCTCGAAAGTCCTAAAAATTCCTTTAAAAAGGTGATCAAATTTGAAAGAAGTCCACCAGATCTTGGCAGACTGCAACGCCTGTCTGCGCGAGCTGTCCACTATACTGGAGAAATCCCCCTGGGAGGAGGCAGGTACTCCCAGGCCAAGACTTTCTCCAGTAGCGTACCATACTCCCGACTTCGATGCTAACTTGGCTGAGGGAAAAGCGAAAGAAGATTTCCCCGCTTCCTTCTTCTCCTTCAGCCAGTTATTCACTCGTTGAAGAGCCTTCTTTGCCGAAATCGAAAGAGTCATCTTAAGGAATGAGAACTTCTTTGGAGTCTTAGTCTTAGAAAACTGCGACAGGGGAGATAAAGGCGCCGTAGGTTGGAATTCCCCTTCAAAAATTGAAAAGAGACAGGAAGTGAGGATCTTGTAATCCGAAGAAGGTTCCACATTCTTCTCCTCAACAAAGTCCAATTCTTCTTCTGCTGAAGAAATGTCCTGTAAATCACTATCGTTCTGACGCTTTGCAGACGGATTAACATCCTGCCGCCTGCGTCCTGCAACCAACGAAGTATCGGCGTCCTGCCGTCTGCGTCCTGCGTCCATCGTAGATACATCCGCTTCCTGCCGCCTGCGTCCTGCGTCCACAACAAGCGGCTCCACGTCCTGACGTTTGCGTCCTGCTTCTACAGAAACCATCTTCTTCTTCCTGCGTCCTGAAACACTACCCGATCGTCCGTCCTCGTAGAGCCAGTGCGTCCTATATCCTCGGTCAGCGAATACTTGTCTTCAGTCTTCTTAGAAGACTTTACGGGAAGGAAATCGTCCTTACGCCTCGAAGACCCTTGCAAAGGCGCATCCCATGAATTAACGAGAACTGCTAGCTTAGACTGCATTTCTCTTAAGAAGTCCTTAGTACTATCTTCCTGACGGGCAGAAGGCAAAGGAGGAGGATGACGAGAAGGACTGTGACGTAAAGGAGAGCGATCTTGAACTCTACCCGAAGGAGAGAGAAGAGGGGAAGACAAGCAAGAGGACGGAGGAGAGTCTCTTGCCGAAATCCAGGAACGTAACGGCCGTACTGAGTCCTCTTTAGAACGAACGATCTTCTTCCTCTTGATCCTAACTGCGTCCCCGTCTTCCGAGGAGGACAAAACCTCCGGACTACTCCAAGCCTCTCGATCTTGAGAACGTTTATCCTGAGTGGTCGATGTCCTGAAAGTCCTCTTGAGGGGGCGAGAAACTACCGAATACCGACGTTCCCGCTCTGATGTCAAACCATCCGAAGACGCACACTTCCCAGTTACGCCTTTCCTGTGGCGAACTGCAACAGCCTGGGATCTTACAACAGGACTGTTCGAAGGGACGCCTGACCGTGACAAAACCTCTCTCGCCTCCCTTCGACTGTCGACATGACTTCTCCCTTGGGTCTGGGAGCTTGACAGAGGTCTAGGTCTAGGAGCACGAGAGAGACGATCACTGCACTTTCACTCACATCAAAAGCACTGACTTTATCTGTAAGGCGCTGTATCTGGTCACCCATGGAAGCAAGGGCAGCGAACACTTTAACAATCTGAGTATCGTTCGCCTCCTCCGATACAGCAGCGGGCGCAGGAGATACCTGGGGAGAAGGTTCTACCATCTCTACATTAGAAGGAGCTGGAGAGGAAACACATTCACTCCTTTTACTAGAAGTATTAGACCTCTCACTACGAGAAACAGATCTCACACAATCTTTCTCTAACCTTTCAACATATTTCATAAATATCTTCCACTCCTTCTCTGTCAAATTCTCACACTCAACACACCTACTCTCCCAAGTACACACATTCTCTCTACATTTCTTGCAAATAGTGTGAGGGTCGACCGAAGCTTTCGGCAACCTTACCTTGCACCCCTCTTTCACACAAACTCTAAACATACTACCAGTGTCTGACATATCCAAAGAACAATCCAAAGCGAATGCCAAGCGAACGTTTCCAAGTACAATACCAAAAATCCGTGAAAAGTCAGCAACGAGAATGAAAATCCTAGCAGGGAACCACCAACAATGTTGCCGGTTCGGCTGACAGAGAAAATTTGGCTTAAGTGGGAATGGTTCCTGGCGCTAGCGCCACGGTAACGGGGTGGTGGTTGCCTGAACTACTAATAGGTTACTAGCGTTTGCCGCGAATTTGAAAATTTCTGCCAGGTGGAACAGAGAATATAGCTATATATATACCTGCCAGGTAAGTGTCATACATTAAACCTAAGGATAGTCTGATGTTGAAATTGTCAGAATTACAAGGTGTTGGAACTGATAACAGACTTGCTAGATTTTTTAGTCAAGTAGAATTTTGTGTTTCTGCAGATACTGATAGAATCCAAGTAGCACTTACCAGAGTGGAACAAGAAATTGCAACTCTATTAACTGCTGAAATGGTAAAAAAGGGAAATAACATATCTTGGAGTCAGTGTAAGGACATACTGAATCACCACTTTGGTTGTTCAGCCAATATCACACAGGCTTGGCAGGAAATTGAGATGGAACGTTACAGTATAAACGAAGCCCCTAGAGCATTTGTTAACAGAATGAAATGTAAATTGTCTGCTTTTGAAATGAAATTTCCTAAGGATTCCCTTCCCAAAGCTGACAGTCTTGTGAAAAAGAAACTGTATAGAAGACTTAGCAGTACATCCCAGGAAAGACTCAAGGATTTCCTGGATAATAGGATACCCTTAGAAAGATTCATTGAATGTGTGGAATATGAGTATCATCTAGCTACCATAAGTGGGGATGTTACCCAACATAAAGTTTTTCCTGTTAAGAATTGCAATTCCCAACCACAGCCTGTAGTAAATAGTAATGCAAATACAACCACAGAATTGCAAGATCTGAAGAAGCAAATTAGTGATTTGTCTAACAAATTAAAGAAGTTTAGTAAGAATAAAGAAAACAATCAGTACTGTGCTTACTGTAAGGTCAGAGATCACAAACTTTCTGAATGTCCATAACCCTCCAAAAGGTGTCTGTTTTGACTGTCACAGACCAAATTGTAAAAGAGGTTCAACAAAATGTCCAGGGCAGGTTAAGGATGAATGACTAAGCCCAAGTGTCGGGTCTCCTTCTATCAATTTGATGATTAACATTGTAATGTGTTGTGCCTTAATTGATACTGGTAGTGAAGTATGTATAGCACAGAAGAAACTCATAGAAACTTTAGGTTTACATTGTAATCAGATGAGAAATATACCACAACTTACTGGAGTTACTCAACATGTTCTCCCTGTTCTTGGTACAGTGTATATTTGGATGTTCACATTGGTTCCAGGGTGGTTACCCATTTGTTTTCTGTTGTGCCTGATGGTTATCTGGACATGGACTTATTGTTAGGAGCCGGTTTGATTAGGTCTGCACCAATGACATGGGATGATGAACATAAAATTATTAATTGGGATAGACATAGTATTTACCCAGTAAGATATCTGAAACCTAGACCTTCTAATAAAAGGGTCAGGCAGATTAAAGTACTTCAACCTAATGTCCCTCATAAAGCTCAGGTTAGACTTAAAAGGAAACTTATTCTACCTCAGTATATAGCTGGTATTTATTCCTTACCTATAGATGAACCTCCTAACACATTGTTGGAATTTGTATTTGAAGTTAAGGAGGGTCAAACTCAGTCTGTACTATGCCTTAAGGTTAATGATGTTCAGGAAGTGTTTTTGCCACTTGTCAATAATACTAAAGCCAGGATGACAATGAAGGTTGGAACTCTATTAGGGTATTATAGGATAATCAGTGAAGAAGACATTGATCAGCCAGTTCCAAAATGCAGGAAAACTAGAATTCAGAATGATTTAGTTCCTCCTAGTGTTGATGTTAATATCAAGTCAGGCAATACTAGAGAAGAAAAGCTTAAGTATTTGCTTTCTCAGCAAGATAATTCCCATCTTACTGCTGATCAACAAGCAGAATTAAGTGACATGTTGGTTGCTAATAATTCAGTGTTCATCCTTGAAGAAAAAGAATTGGGAAAGTTTAAAGATGTACAAGCTCATATTGCTGAAAGTGATCCACAGCCAATTAGGTCTCCCGTATATCGATACCCTGAAAAAGCCAAAACCCTTATTGTCACCATGTTAGAAGATTTGGAAGAAAGAGGAATAATAGAACCCTCCAGTGCTGCATGGCTTAGCCCTATTGTACTTGTTAGGAAACCTGATCATACTCAGAGAATGTGCCTTGATTACCATAAAGTCAACACACGCCTCCAGGTTGATATTCACCCTACATTAGAAGAAATGGTAGAAACAGCTGCAGAAAACCATCATTATGCTTCCTTAGATATGAAAGATGCATATTATCAAGTGGAATTAGATGAAGAGAGTAGAGATTTAACAACTTTTAGTGATGGAGTTTCACTGTATAGGTTCAAGCGCCTTCCTTTTGGATTAAGTTGCAGTCCAGCTATATTTTCACGTATCATGTCTAATATCTTGGCTCTGCTTATTAAGAAAAGGTGGGTTACGAATGGCTTAGATGATATTGTGGTTTGGGCTCCCAGTTTTCCAATCTTGTTGAAAAGATTAGAGCAACTGTTCAAACTTTTCAGTGGAAAAGGAGTGAAGTTAAATCTAAAGAAATGTCAGATAGGCCAAAAGGAAATCAAATTCTTAGGTCACATAATTTCCAAGAATGGTTGTAGACCATGTCCAGACAATATCAGTGCCATCCAAGAAATGAAACCCCCTAATAATGTCAAGGAAACTAGATTTCTAGGAATGTGCGGTTTTTACAGAAAACACATTAAGAATTATGCTAAAATTGCTGTTCCCTTGACTAATCTCTTAAAAGAGAAAGAACCCTTTTTGTGAACCAAAGATTGTCAATCCAGCTTTGAACAGATGAAACAAGCATTAATCACTACCCCAGTGCTAGTAGAGGCTCAGATGACTAAGCCCTTTGAATTATTCACTGATGCTAGTTTAGATCATGTAGGTGCTGTTTTGATGCAGAGACAAGATGGTCAGTTAAAACCCATTGGATATTTCTCTAAGAAACTGAAGCCAGTTGAACAGCGCTACAGTACCACTGACAGAGAAGCACTTGCTATTGTCTTAGCTTGTCGTAGATTCCATCATTTTCTTTGGGGTGTTCCATTTACCATTCACACAGATCATCAGCCTCTAGTTTCAGTGTTCAAGAGAAAAACAAAGTCACCTAGAATGAGCAGATGGGTAATTGAAATGCAGGATTACAATTCTTGGCAATTGGCAGTTATATCAAAGTAATAGTACAAAGAAACACTACCAAGTGTTATGGCAACATATACATTATAAACTACAACAAGTGCATACCTTTTACAAGGGAGAAATATGTCATTTCAAATAAATATAAGGGGAGAGACATTCGTTTCCCCTCAGCATTGCCATACTCGTCTCGAACAGAGCAATTTGAGCTTATGCAACTGCACACTTGGTTACGGTTACGTACTTAGGTAAGTACGTACACTCAATCATAGACAATCTCAACCTCGAGTGGCTAACTTAACATCTTGATAAGATGAAAACCAATTCGGTTTTCCAGTCCACCAATTTCCATGAGTACTGTCATAAATGCTAAATGAATGATTTCCAACATTACATGTATATACCTAGCTAGCTACCTATGTTAGGAAAAATATAAATTTGTTCAATTTTTCATTTGTTCTGATACTAAAACAAACCTAGCCTAACAAGACAGTATCGGAACTTAAATATTTTTGTGACCCATTATTTTCCTACACATTACTGACGTAAACAGCAGCCAAGGCCCACTACCGTTACCTACTAGGCTAGTAGCCTCTAGCTACCTACTAGCCTAGGTAGCTATCTACCTACCTAACCAGACATCTTTCATGAGGAGTTTCCCAAAAACGCACACAGGTAAGTACTAGACTAGTAGTAGCTAGCTAGCTAGTAGTTTCTCTTTATAACTAGAATTAATCTAACGTCTTCTAGAGGAAACTTGCCGTTGATGAATTACGTTAAGGTCAAAATATGAACAGAAGTGGCTCCTACAGGTTCTCTAACAGGTAGCTAGATAGGTAGTGGTAGTACCTACCTATGGTTAAACTTCGCACTAACCTTGCCTACAGTTATGCAGTTTCTAAACGAGGAAAATGAAACCAGCTAACTAGGAATTAGAATGTCAATTGGGTTATCGCTAAACATTTACATCTGGTGATTCATAGCCAATGAAGGAAAAGGGAAAATTAACATACATTAGCTAAAAGACCAACGGACCATCTACCTAATGCCGGGTGAGGCTTGACCGCTATCTGAGTAGTAAGGAACATTGGAATGGATGAGATTAGTCTTTCCTTCCCTAAACACCTTACCGACAGGCTTGTGTCCCATCATGGCATAAAATAACTGGATCTCATTTTCCACGTTCCAGTCCACTTCGCTCGACATTTTAGAATTCAACATCACAAAAATCTCCTAAACGACTCGGCGTTCGGCTTTAGGAGTACAAGCAACCAGACGTCAACAACTCAACAGTCAGCTCTTCTAGGCAGGTGTGTAGGAATTTACAGCTTGTATAGCGATTGGATCACCAAGAAATGAAATGAATGATTTAGATATTGTTTTTAACACTGTGACGCACAGTTATGATTGAATAAGGTCCATTTATTCTATATCTTATTTTTCATTAATATTTCAATATAATTCTCATGTGACTGCTATATGCGAAAGCCTCGTCAACTTACTCATGAATATTGTCCTCAGCTATGACCACGATTAAAGCTTCATCCTTTCTTAAAATTATTTATCATCAATGTTTTTCAATTAGGTGATCCACCATAGACGTAAATCGGTTCAACTTACGCGTTATGAATATTGCCTTCTACTGCGACCAAAATCATTCTCTCAAATCCTGAACTGTGCTATAATTTGAGACTCACTCTGCCACATTTTCCTCCACTTTCCATCTTGGTGCAATGAATTGACTAATGTTAGAGAGCAAAGTTATCGGTGGATTTTCGTGGCAATTACTTCCTCTGAAACTATTCCTTATACACTCATTTCTAAATTAAAATACTTGCTTACTGCTCTTACACAGCTAATATTTCAGCCATATTGTCGTAAGCGTTCAAATACGTAACACGAAAGCAAATAGAGTATGGCAAATTCAGCAATATGAATAACCTCAGATAAGTAACTTGATCGTGAACTATGGCTGCTTATTTAAAATTTTATTTGTTGTTAAAACATGACTATAGTCAGTAAAGGAAAAAAGTGGCCTATATAACACATCACAGATAAATAACTGGCAATAAAAATTATTATAAATACCTTTTTAATATTACCAATATAAGGAGATCAAATAGAAAATATAATGAACGTAGACACGTGAAGTAGGTACATTACAAAACATATGCTGTCTAAAGCATAATAACAGGTGGAATTATGCTCATTAGTGGTTTGGATCTTGAATTTAGTAACTAAGAAGGTAAATTACGTTAGGTACAACTAAGATAAACAAGTATCCTGCTTTAAGATCTCTTGTAGGAAGCTAATTCGTTCGAAATAAAAATTGACATAGTTATACAAGAAACACCAAGTGTCGAGGCGCAGAGAAAATGGGAAGAACACGCAAGCTTCATTTATCTGTAAACAGATTTTAAATAACACAAACGCATTACAAGCAATCTTTACTTGGCAATTACAAAAGCAGAGTAAGGACAGATTTTTCATCTCTCAGAACAAAACATTATTCTAAGAGTTGGATTCCTTCGCCAAATGAGACAACTAGGCGAGGCAATAAATCATAATGAAAATTACCCTCATAATTAGCAGCAATGTGCTCATTTGGTTGACCCTCTTAAAAAAACATCTATATTGATATTTTTTTAGTTTAAGACCTGTGGTAATAATTAGAAGTCCTAGGTTTCTCACTATCTTTACACTGCCTTCAAGATCCTTAGATACTCTGGATTATAGCAGAATCTTATTTTTTAGGATATCTAAAGTATATCCTCTAAACAGCAAAATGAACAAGACATTGGATTCAACTGTTCCGGGCGAGGGTTCGAAAAGATATATCTATGGTGCAGAGTTATGACATCTTCATTTGCTCAGTTTAATCCTTACTCGGGATCACTGTTTTTGTTAAGCCTTTTCAAGCTGTTTCTGCAGTTAAAAGACCCATTTCATGATTGGTTTTGGTGAGTGTCTTACGGACTTGACCCCTACATAACTCCAACCCTCTTTATTTATCCCGGCTTTTGACTGACACTGAGTTAGAATACCTCCTCCCAGCCCCGCATCCCACCACCAGTCAGATTCTGCAAAGATGATCGTGCTAACACTTAGGTGTTGATGTAGGTTTTACACACACACACACACACACACACACACACACAAAGAACCGATTTAGGCGTTATTAATCTAAGAATTTGTTGCCTAAATATCTTGAATTTAAACGAAAGACTTTCAGGAGTCTGTTCAGTTCCAGTCGATGACTAAGCGTACAGAGATACCTAGAAACACCTGAAAACTGTTCACATGTTTAGACAACTAATCCCATTGCGAAATATTTTCTTTACTTTAATCCTTACAATGCTGCAGCCGTTGTTTACCTTTTTAGAGGAGGTCATTCTGCTTCATAGGCCTGTGCTTGAGATGTAGACCTACATAGGAAACCATTCATGCTCATTTGTATTTCATTATAATAACATTATCAGAAGTGAATTTTATGAACTAAAATTCAGATGACGACACGCCCCTTGATGTATAAAAATTTCTAAAAAACTTAAATTTTGTAATTTGTCTCATACGGGGGAAACTGATTTTTAGGTAACACACATTCAGTATGTAGAGTAGCAAAACATTTCTTGCTATCTTGGAAACAATGCAAGACAGCAAGAAATGTATAAATAACTTTACATCACACGCAATATTGTTTTCATTTGACCTTGGTAACGTCACTCCATGTAGGTCCTGTAAATGGTTAAACATGTATAGATAAGAAGTTACGTGACATTAACTTACCTACATCACAATTAAAGTTAAGTACAATGATTTAATACTTTATTGTTGGAAATCTTGAATCCTCATGAAATTTAAGTGAATTCAAAGTATTTTTTTAAAAAGTTCTATATCGAGCTCACACGTATGATTCTAGATTTCTCAGTATCAAGGGGGTTAATTACTCTTTCAGTAATAATAATAATAATAATAATAATAATAATAATAATAATAATAATAATAATAATAATAATAATAATATTTATAGCGGCACGGACCTAGAGTTGCATTCTTATTGGTCGGGCCGGTCTTGGGCGAAGCCATGGATCTCGCCTCGAAGGTCTCGGGGATTCTCTCGTGCGAGCGCCACAGTAGTGTGCCTGGGGATGAACGTCAGGAATTCCGTCTGTAGCAGGAATCGTATCATCCTGTGGGGGCTCCTGATTATCTGGCATCGTCGGGGGGTCGCTCGCTGCTCTCCGGACGGCGGTGGGAAGGAGAAACGTTTCTTGAGTTATATTTAAGTTTGGTTTCTCCTTACCTATATGAAGGGCTTCTAGGAGGCGCAGACGTCGGGGATCTGTTGTCTGATCTATTATTATGATATTAGGGATAATGTCATTTCTTTTTATCCGTTTGTTATGAGCAGTCCTGGCGTGGTTGAATATGGCTCCTTCTTGGGCGTGGCAGGAGATTCGCTTGGAGAAATGCATGGAGGTCATACCGACGTATTTGCCGAGGCATCCTCGGACGGGGCATGTGTAACGGTAGACCACACTCGTCTTCTTCAAGGGATCCTGCAAGGGCGCCGAAGGATTGTTTCTCATTACCAGGCTGCTCATCTTCTTCGTTTTATAATATATAATTATTTTAATATTTCTGTCTGGGTCGGCGGGGCTGACGTTTTCCTCGATGATCTTTTTGAGGGCTTGTTCGTCCTCCTTGTACCTCCGGTGGAAGTGCCCCTTGTAGAAAAGCTTGATGGGCTCTGCAACGTCGGGGCGGGGTTCCTGGTGGTACCAGGCATCCATACTTTTCCTTATTGACTCATCAACAGCCGATTGGTGTGTCCGTTGTCGACGAGGACCTGGGCGGCGCGCTCCAACTCACTGTGTGTGTCATTCCAGGAGGAGCAGTGTGAGAGGGCCCTCCTGACGAAGGCGCTGATGGTGGAGCGCTTATACCTCTCAGGGCACTCACTCTCACCGTTCGTGCACATTCCCAGGTTCGTCGGCTTCGTGTACACCCTCATGCTGAATTCGGAATCTCGCTGTTCGACAAGGACGTCAAGGAAGGGGAGGCGGCGATCTTGGCAATGTTCAATCGTGAACGTGAGGCAGCTGTGGTCGTGGAATGCACGTCGCAGCTGCTCTATCTCATCCTGGGAGTCGGCGCAGACGAGGGTGTCATCAATGTAGCGCACGTACATCCTCGGTTTCCTGGAAATCTGGAAGACCCTCTCTTCGACGGTACCCATATAGAAATTGGCGAAAAGGACCCCAAGGGGAGATCCCATCGCCACGCTGTCGATCTGGGTGAACATATAGTTGCAGTGATCAGCAAAAGGGGCCTTCTTAGTGCAGATTTCCAGCAGGGCTCGAAGGGCATGCTCTGGGATGTTTAAGGATGGAGTGTCGGGGTCCCTGTAAACTCTGTCCAAAATCATTTGTATGGTCTCGTCAACAGGGACGTTGGTAAACAGGGACTCTACATCCATCGAAGCGATGCATCCTCCGGGGGGCGTTGCTCGTAGGGCGTCCAAGAACTCGGCCGACGACTTCAGGCTGTGCCTATCTGGGACGTACGGTGTTAAGATGGTGTTGAGTTTCTTGGCCAACAGGTACGTAGGGGCAGGGATCTGGCTGATTATGGGGCGAAGGGGGTTCCCTTGTTTATGGGTCTTAACATTCCCATAGATGTAGCCTAAGTCATGGTCATCCGTTATGGGTGGCAAATGCAGGGCGTTCGAGGCGGCGTTGACCGTTTCAATAATCCGGTTGGCCTCTCGCTTGATGTCGTCGATGGGGTTCTTGGTGATTCTGCGGAATTTCGTGGAGTCCGCAAGGATTTCTTCAATCTTCCGGCGGTATTCCTCAGTCTGGATAAGGACGAAAGCAGCAGTTTTATCGGCCCTGCGTACTGTGACGTCTTCACGCTTCCTTAACTGCTTCGCTGCTTCCCTCAGGTCACGGCTGATGATACCACTGCGGTAGTCTCCACGGTCGGTGAGGGCCTCGGCAAGCAGAAGGGGCTGAAGGGCGTCAGTCGTCGACAACGGACACACCAATCGTGCTGTTGATGAGTCAATAAGGAAAAGTATGGATGCCTGGTACCACCAGGAACCCCGCCCCGACGTTGCAGAGCCCATCAAGCTTTTCTACAAGGGGCACTTCCACCGGAGGTACAAGGAGGACGAACAAGCCCTCAAAAAGATCATCGAGGAAAACGTCAGCCCCGCCGACCCAGACAGAAATATTAAAATAATTATATATTATAAAACGAAGAAGATGAGCAGCCTGGTAATGAGAAACAATCCTTCGGCGCCCCTGCAGGATCCCTTGAAGAAGACGAGTGTGGTCTACCGTTACACATGCCCCGTCCGAGGATGCCTCGGCAAATACGTCGGTATGACCTCCATGCGTTTCTCCAAGCAAATCTCCTGCCACGCCCAAGAAGGAGCCATATTCAACCACGCCAGGACTGCTCATAACAAACGGATAAAAAGAAATGATATTATCCCTAATATCATAATAATAGATCAGACAACAGATCCCCGACGTCTGCGCCTCCTAGAAGCCCTTCATATAGGTAAGGAGAAACCAAACTTAAATATAACTCAAGAAACGTTTCTCCTTCCCACCGCCGTTCGGAGAGCAGCGAGCGACCCCCCGACGATGCCAGATAATCAGGAGCCCCCACAGGATGATACAATTCCTGCTACAGACGGAATTCCTGACGTTCTTGCACAGGCACACTACTGTGGCGCTCGCACGAGAGAATCCCCGAGACCTTCGAGGCGAGATCCACGGCTTCGCCCGAGACCGGCCCGACCAATGAGAATGCAACTCTAGGTCCGTGCCGCTATAAATACCGTTGCGCAAATAATAATAATAATAATAATAATAATAATAATAATAAATGGATAAGTATCAAGATCTGAAAATAGAAATAAGGATATGGGATATGCCAGTGGAAATTGTACCCATAACCATAGGAACTCTATGCACGATCCCAAGATCCCTGAAAAGGAATCTAGAAAAACTAGAGGGTGAAGTAGCTCCAGGACTCATGCAGAAGAGTGTGATCCTAGAAACGGCACACACAGTAAGAAAAGTGATGGACTTCTAAGGAGGCAGGATGCAACCCGGAACCCCACACTATAAATACCACCCAGTCGAATTGGAGGACTGTGATAGAGCAAAAAAAAAAAAATAATAATAATAATAATAATAATAATAACACAGTACTACTTAGGTTCGTTAGATATGACGTTCACATATGCTAGGATTTTGTTGGTATATTATTAGTCTAACGACCCTAGAACTTTCCTGGGGGTCACTTTCTAGAAAGGTCCAATATCATTTTGGTTCTGCAAGATCTAAAACTAAGAAAAAAATTAGAATGAATTCACGCCATTAATGTTTGTCTCTGTTTTCTTGTCGCTAAGGGATTTCCTGTGAGCACGCGTAGATTCATTCATAAGCTAGCTTATTATCAGTGTCGACGT
>NC_061094.1:32737771-32749463 GCF_015104395.2 Macrobrachium nipponense
CTACTCTAATAACAAAGAGGCTTTAGTAATTAGGTTTTCATAAGAGACCAAACCAGGCATTAAAACTTAACTTTAGACTTGCATGTTATAGCGGCACTAGGATATTAGTACATAGCATGTGGTGTGAAAATTATATATCCTATAGTCCTATTATATCGGTCTAGCTGGGTTGAAAGCTGGATTTGATTACTTATTTAGCAATGCTGACTTCTCTTGGTGGATTAAGCACATCCAGTTACTAAAAAGTCAAATTATGATTCACACATTTACCATCGATTTTAACATTTGATTGTAGTGAACTTTGGCAAGCAGTATAGGGAGTCATCAGGCATGGGTTGTATCTGAACCATTTTGTGATAAATGGCAGGTCTTAGATGTGACAAAAGTTTCTGTTGCCTTGGGGCCATGGAGTCTGTGAAGTATAGATAGAAAGAGAATTAAAAAGAAAAAGTGTCACTTTAACCTAGATGAAATGGAGTATTTAGGCCTAGCCAATGTTGGAAATTGGATGTGATTAATCACAAACTACCCAATCAAACCTAATGTAGGCTATAACAGCTTATTAACAATGCTAACTTATAAGAATCAATTATGTAATAATTTGACTATCAATTTTAATGTGGTTCCACGCTTGGTGGCTGACCAGCTACCACCTCGTATATGCACGTTTTGCCAGATGCCACAGATTCCTTTCTTTACAATCTTAGATGGTTTTTAATTGGTTTCCAGCTGGTGCAAGAATATTATCCTATTGTGAAGACCTCAGGTTAGCTATGAAAAATATAAATTGGTTAAAAATTTGTTATTTTGGTTGTAATCAACTTTGACCAAGCAGTATGGGGATTCACATGGTATAGGTTGTATCTGAGCCATATATGAATCATGTGATAGTTGGGCAGGTCATAAAAGTGGTACCTACTGTAGATTGTTTCTGTTGTCCTGGGGTCGCTGTAGTCTTGAAATAGGGATTGAATGAGAAGTAAGATAAAGAATAGTTGTGGCTAGGATGAAATGGAGTGGTAGCGAGACAAATGGTAAATAAAACTTTCCCATGAGTTAAGAGAATAGTATAGACATGCAAATGGTCTACAATGGCTGTACAATGCTTTGGGAATACGTATAGAAACTGTCAAAGTAAATGGTAGCGATTTCCTAAAGGTGTGATTACAGAATATGTATTATGATTCATGACTACGTAATTGGACACTATTACATGAATTTTTTTTTAAACGATCAAATTTTCTACCGTAATGCAAATCCAACAGTTTAGTGTTTTCTTGAGTCATAATTAAACTGATGGGTTTATGTTTACAACAAGCACAAATCCAAACATAAGTAAGACCAGTCTGTGGATGACTTGGTAAACCATGATGCAGTGCAACTGGTGTCTTCAGTGATCTCAGTGTAGGTTACAAATCAAACTCAGTCTTCACCTTAAATATGGTTCTGAAGTTAGATCTGGCATCATTGCCCTTAACTATAGCAATTAATGCCTAACTTTATACAGGAGGGGCCATTGAAGTAAGCCCGCGCTTTTGAAGGGATGATAGTTGCTTTCCATAAGTTTGAATTGAAACATAATGAGGACATAGTTTAAAACATGGTGAATGAATTTCACAGAATTCTTATCATAATTTTTAAAGTGTAAGGCACATGTAAAGAAATTTTCCCACAGAAGTGATAATGTATATGATAAGTATGGGAATTACTTTTTTTATATATAATAATCAAGAGTACAAAGTTCCATCTGTTGTTTTTATTTATTTATTTATTTTTTTTCTCATTTTAAATGTACAACTAATTGAATGATCTAATTTATATGTTCAACATTATGGGTGTGACAACATGTTTCACACTTTTCAGTTGGGTAACCTTCATGGAATGGGATACACAAGTTATTCAGTGTACAGCAACCCCTCAGTCATCCATTTTTTTCTTATCTGCATTTGCGTTTAACAGCATGCAACCGTCCTCCTAGGACCTAAGATATTACATATGTAATATGGATAAATGTCATAGTTTGAAAAAACTGCACTCTAATGGTTGGCAAACCTGTGTAGGCATGAAGTATTAATGACTGCTAAAAGACATAAGTAGGCTGAGAAGGCTTATTAGAGTGGATGAGAAGCCAGGGAAATAAATTCTGGGGTGTGGGTTAGTCGAAGGCTGGTCAGGGTTAGAAGGGAGCTGTTGGCAACGCTGCACATTGTTTTCTTTTTTTTTTTTTTTTGCCGTATTTGGATTGTGTCCCAATCCAGCAGACCATTGGCTATATTATTGTGGACATAGAAGAGATTACCTTATTCTAAAATAAGTTTTCTGAGATATTTTGGATTGTCTGAAAATGTAAAGCTGATTTGTTCATATGTGTACAAAACAAACAATCGGTGTTAACATTAGGATAAGTATGTTGTGAAGTATTGACATGATTGTAATGAAAAATGTTGCAGATTTTCCTTTTTCTTACTACTTCCATTGGCCACCTCTTTTGAGTATCCATTTCCTTTGCAATACTCCAGTATGCTAATCTAGTGTTGCCTTTCTTGGCCATCATTACTAACTGTACTTATCTCACCACATCTCCAGGTACAGCCTCATTTATAGTTCATCAATTCACTTATAGTATTGTGTATTGCTCTTCCTTTCTGAGTACTATTCATATTACATTTATAGGCATCACCTTTACTTTCCATGTTTCTAATCCTATCTTTAAGAATAACATTGCAAATCCTAATTTTCACACTTGTTTGAGTATAATTTGAAACAATTTGGTGTGTAAGTTTGATTTTCTGGTAGATGTTATTTCATGATCACCTCTACAGGCTTAGTTGTGTAATATTTGCCCCCTTACTTTCCCTTCCCGTGTTACAAGAGGGTTCATACTGTACTGAAAAAAGTAGACAAGTTTAATACATGAATGTATCTCATAGTACATACTATTTTATTTCCCAGAATTTGTGTTGCTGTAGTACATAATATGAAGAAGATGCAGTACTTGCATCAAAATAAAATTTTTTGTTTCATCCACAAACATCAGATGTTTTTTCTCTTTCAGTTGCCATGTCGGACAGGCCCACAGACACAACATTCAAGATTTAATGTAGAGCAAAATAAGGAATGCCTAATCCAAATCAGTCGATATAAATTTAATCTTGTTATTTCTGGGCTGCACAAAATTCTTCAGAAAGTTAATGATATGGTAAGGTGGCAATTTTAAATGTGTTTTGAGCATAACTTATATTTCATATTTTGGCTACTGTATTTTTGTGTCTATCTGTGTGTTAAGATTTCATTAATTACATACTCATCATTCCCAGTTTGTTACTTTTTTCCAGCGATCACACGGCCCTGACTTAGAAAAAAATTATTATGAGTCGCTATTAATAGTGCTTGATACGTTAGAAAAATGTCTCTCATCACAACCAAAGGATACTACAAGAGATGAAGCTATGAATGTGAAGCTTCTACTTAGGGAAACCTGCCAGTTTATTGGTATGTACTTGTACTTTTATTTTTGTCGAAGGATTTTGGAAAAGCAAATGGTAGACTAGAAGATTTTGTTAAGGTTTATGCACTTCTCTCTTGTTTTATGTGAAACTTGCAATGCCAAGCCTAGGATATACTTTTATAGTCTAGTCAATTTGTCATAACTTCATGTTTATATAGTATTTGCTATAATGTAGAAAACCAGGAACTGTTAGTATATACTAGTGTTCAAGTTTACAAAATCCCAAGAAACAGCCTTTTGATTACATTTTGCCATAAAATAATTAGAGATGTTCTTTCATGCTTTGCAATTATATTTTTCCATCTGTTCATAGCTATATCAAAGTCGTGACAAAAACGTTATCTGTGAATTAAAAATGCATTATGAAATATCCAAGGAATTTGTTGGTCCCTCATAAAAGGAGGAAAATAGGCGTATGGTAGAAGTAATGTGACAGACAGGAAGGAATAGAATAGTAGTTTTGTCGTAATTTAATTACATTTTATTTATTTATGTATTCCAATTTATTGCTAAACTGAACCTATTATAATAATTTATTTTCATACAATCAACTTACTGTCAGATATATACATAGCTAAGACTCCATCGTCCCCGACAGAAATTCAAATTTCGCGCCACTCGCTACAGGTAGGTCAGGTGATCTACCGGCCTGCCCTGGGCGGCAGGACTAGGAACCATTCCTGTTTTCTATCATATTTTCTCTGTCACCGGTGGTATCAACATTGTTGTCACTACCTTCTGACTTAGATTCTTATTTCAACCTTTTGATCATCGTTTCTCGGCTTTTTGGTGACGTATCTGGATCGTGGTTTTTGGCATTCGCTACTGTGGACTGAATTTGGACTTGCTTTTTGATTTTTCTCAGTATGTCTTACTCAAATGTGAGTGTGAGAATGTGTGTGAATGTAGGCTGCAAGGTGAGGATACCAAAGGCTTCGGTTGATCCTCACACTGTATGTCGCAAATGTAGGGGGTTTGAATGTTCTTCTACTAATACCTGTCATGAATGTGAGGGGTTGAATGCAGAAAAATGGAAGACTAACTTCTTATTTGAGGAAGTTAGAGAGGGATAGAGTTAGACGTTTGAAGAGTGTAAGTACAAGGCCTTATTGAGCCTTTTATTGACCCTATCTCTAACCTTAATGATTTTAATTCTCCCTCTGTGTTGAATCATTCACAAGCTTTACTTTCAGAATCGGCCTCTGAAATCGCCGATCTGAAGGCTACTATCTCTAAGATGAAGTCCAAAATGGCGGTCTTACAAGGTAAGGATAGTGAAAGTGAAGTGTTTGGTGAAGTGAGTGCTCCCAGTGTTGTGGAGGGGGCGTTTGATCGTCTCTGCGACGCTCCCAGGCCTAGACCGCTTCAAAGCTCCCATGCCCAGAGGAGAAGGAAAGTCGAAAGCCTTAAGGAGGTCGTGGGGAATCCCCAACGGTCAGACGTCCCTTCAGCAGGCTCTGTTTCGCTTCAGGCTGCTCAGGACCGCTTTAGAAAAAGCGTCCTGCGAGTGTTTCTCTTCTTCTCCCTCTCCTTTACCTAAACGAGGGTGGAAGGATTCGGACCTTTCCAGGCCACTGAAAAGGCATTATAGAGAACCTGATTTGAATTCGAGCCCGGAGCGCTTCTCAGATGAAGCTCCCTCTTCAATCAAAAAGGCGAAGGTTGCGTCAACGTCTCCCTACATGGATGTAGCGGATCTATCGCCTTCGAATTCTCCTTCTCCTCCCATTGAAGAAGACGTGGGAGAAGCTTCAAGGAAAATTCTTCTTGCTGTCCAAGAACAGCTAGCCTCATTGGTGGTGGGAGTTTTGGCTAGAAATCCTCCTCGTAAGAAGGACGTTTCTCTTCCGATCAAGAAGTCTCGTCCTCTCTCTCCTGCCAAACGCGAGGCGTCTTTCTGACATGAAGATTTGTCTTCCAAACATGTTGAAGAAGTTTTTCTGTCTAGATCGAGATCGAGAGAGGCATATACCAGACACGAAGTGCAAGACATGATGCCAGCTAGATATGAGGCGTCTTCCAGGCGCGAGGCGTCATTCAGAGGCATGGAATCAGCCAGACGCGAGACTCCAGCCAGGACTCATTCCGGACGTGAAGCGTCATCTAAGCGCGAGGCGCCAGCCAGGACGCCAGTTGAGTGCGAGACGTCATCCAGACGTGAGGAGTCAGCCAAGCGCGAGGCGTCAGCCAGGACGCTCGGCGGACGAGAGGCGTCATCCAAGCGCGAGGCGTCATCCTTTTATGAGGAGACGCCTAAGCGTGTGGCGCCAGCCAAGCGGGAAGCTTCTCACAAAGCTCAAACTTTGAAGAGGAGAGATTATCACTCCCTTAGTTCCTCTCCTATCAGGAGTTTGTCTCCCCCAGAGGAAAGACGTCCTGATTTTTCGACGGAATCTCCTCTAGACCCCGAGTTGGAGGAGAACTCAGAAGACGAGAATCGTGGAAGAGAAGGACTGTCAAGCTACAAAGTCTTGACAGCCCTGCTTCTTGAAGAATATGGAGACGCTTTAACCCCTGCCGGTCCTCCTCCTCCACGCTCTCTGTTTTCGAGCGCAAAGAGGGCTCTTCAGTCTTTGAATTCGTGGATGGATTTCGAAGAAGGAGCTGGTCAGGACGGTTTTCTGCATGCCCCCAGCGAGACTCGCTGGAAAACGGGGCATTTGGTATCAGACGGGAGAGAATATGGGCCTTTCTCTTCTGTCTTCAGCTGAAGCGGACTTTTCGACGTTAGTCGATGCGTCAAGAAGACAAGGATTGAACTCTGCCCGTGTGACTTGGGGCATTTCAGAACTGGATCATCTCCTCAAGGGACTCTTCCATGTATTGGAAGTTTTCAACTTCTTAGATTGGTCCTTTGGGGTGATGTCCAAGAAGGCCCATGATTCAGAAGGACTCGACCCAGAAGTTCTCCTTTGTATACTGTCGTGTATTGACAAGGCGGTATAAGATGGCTCTTTAGAAATCTCCTCTTTATTTGGAGCGGGACTTCTTAAGAAGAGGACAGTCTTCAGTGCTTTTTTGACTAAAGCGGTCTCCCACTCTCAAAGAGCAGCACTGTTGTACTCTCCCTTATCGGACTTTTTGTTTCCTTCTCAGTTAGTGAAAGACATTTCCCGATCATTAATTGAGAAGGCGACTCAAGACCTTCTTACCCAGTTCTCAAGGAAGAAGAGTCCTGCAACTGCGGTGGAAAAGAAAGGACCGAGTACGTCGGTTCAGCCCTTTCGAGGAGGCCCTACCTCCAGAGCACCCTCAAGAAGGAAGGCTCCTGAGAAGAGAGGTAGGTGTGCCTTCCGTCCCTTTAAAAAGGGTAAATGATGCTTCTCTCCTCCAAACACCAGTAGGTGCCAGGCTCTTAGAATTTGCGGAAGCCTGGGCACGTATAGGCACGGACGCCTCATATTTGTCCATGATAAGGAAAGGATACCTTATACCTTTCCATGACAGTCCTCCCCTAACGTCAACTCTGCGGGAACTGTCAGCCAAATACAGGGATCCTGTACTGAGGGATACTCTTCGACTAATGGTGGATCAGATGTGGGACAAGAGAGCGATAGAACTAGTATTGGATCAAAACTCCCAGGGGTTTTACAATCGCCTTTTTCTGGTTGCAAAGGCCTCGGGGGGATGGAGACCAGTACTGGACGTCAGCGCTCTGAACAAATTTGTTCAGAAGGAGAAGTTCTCCATGGAGACTTTGGCCTCAGTCCTTTCAGCTTTACGCCAAGGAGATTGGATGGTGTCTCTGGATCTCCAGGACGCCTATTTCCACATACCGATTCACCCTTCGTCGAAGAAGTACCTCCGTTTTATGGCGGAGGGAAGGATCTTTCAGTTCAGGGCCTTGTGTTTCGGCCTGTCCACAGCTCCTCAGGTCTTCACAAGCCTGATGAAGATTGTGGCAAGGTTTCTTCACCTAAAAGGGGTGAATATCTCTCTGTATCTGGACGACTGGCTCATCAGGGCCAGATCAGAGAGACAGTGTTTGGAGGACCTTATTCTGACCATGAACTTGATCAAGTCGTTGGGATTACTCGTGAACCTCGAGAAGTCGCAGCTGACCCCCAGACAGAACTTAGTCTATCTGGGGATTCAGATGGATTCTCAGGGTTTTCGAGTATTTCCTTCGCAAGAGAGACTCGCGAGAGGCTTGGAGAAAGTCTCTCTTTTCTTAAAGGAAAGAACGGACGTCGGCAAGGGAATGGTTAAGCCTTCTGGGAACCCTTTCCTCGCTCGAACAGTTCTTTCCTCTAGGAAGACTGCATATTCGTCCACTTCAATTCTTTCTCAAGAGGTCTTGGAGTTGGAAGACAGGAAATCTAGCAGACGCCTTTCCCATTCCAGTGGAGATGAAGCCGCACTTGGAATGGTGGTTGCCCCCATTTGAAGGAGAACAAGGGAATCTCCTGAAGGTTCAGAACCCAAACCTAGTGTTATACTCCGACGCGTCGGAGAAAGGTTGGAGAGCAACTTTAGGCCCTAGAGTAGGTGTCCGCATCCTGGGCAGCAGCGCAGGTGTCCTGGCACATAAACTGCAAGGAGCTCTTTGCCATACATCTGGCTCTAAAGAGACTAAAACCTTTGGTATCGAACCAAGTTGTTCAAGTAAATATGGACAATACCACAACGTTGGCCTACATTCGGAAACAAGGAGGGACCCACTCCTTGTTCCTTTACGAAATGGCAAGAGACCTACTGCTTTGGACTTCCCAGAGGAATATCTCCCTGCTTACGAGATCTATTCAGGGAGTAAGAAATGTAAGGGCGGACAGGCTCAGCAGGAGGAACCATGTCCTTCACACAGAGTGGACCCTCCACTCAGAAGTGTGTCAGAGTCTCTGGTCTCTTTGGGGGACTCCCCATGTGGATCTCTTCGCCACATTCCTTTCCAAAAGACTGGAGGTATTTTGTTCGGTGGTAGAAGATCCCAGAGCTCTGATGGTAGACGCCTTCCTACTAGACTGGTCTCACGTAGACGTCTACGCTTTTCCTCCGTTCAAGATCCTGGGACTAGTTCTGAAGAAATTTGTGGCTTCAGAAGGAACACGGATGACTCTGATAGCCCCCTTTTGGCCAGCACAAGACTGATTCACAGAGGTGGTGGAGTGGACAGTAGATTTTCCCAGATCCCTCCCAAGAAGGACGGATCTTCTCAAACAACCACACTTCCAGAGGTATCATCAAAACCTCCCCGCTCTCGCTCTGACTGCCTTTCGACTATCGAAAGACTTGTCAGAGCGAGAGGGTTTTCTCGCAAAGTTGCAAGCGTGATTGCGAGAGCCCGCAGAGCTTCCACTAGACGAGTAAATCAGGTCTAAGTGGGAAGTTTTTTAGAAGGTGGTGTAATAGTCCTAATAGAAGCTTGTCCTCCTCCTCCACTACCTCATGTGACGGTAAATCGCTGATTTCTTAATTATTCTTGAGGGAAGATTCGCATCTATCGGTACCCACAATAAAGGGTTACAGAAGTATGCTTTCTGCAGTCTTCAGGAATAGAGGACTAGATCTAACAGAGAATAAGGATCGCCACGGTCTCATAAGATCCTTTGAGACTACGAAGTCGTCGGGGCCAGCTCCTCCTAGCTGGAACCTTAATGTAGTTTTAAAATTCCTTTCCTCTGATAAGTTCGAACCTCCTCATCTGGCATCTTTTCGAGACCTGACTAGAAAATGTTTGTTCCTATTAGCTTTAACCACAGCAAAAAGAGTTAGTGAACTGCATGCTCTAGAGGATAAAGTAGGATTTAAGGGGGACTCGGCCATTTGCTCGTTTAAAGCTTTATTTCTGGCTAAAAACGAGAATCCCTCGAATCCCTGGCCTAGGACCTTCGAGGTTAAAGGTTTATCGAGTCTCGGCGGGAGAGAGGCAGAAAGATCTCTTTGTCCTGTAAGAGCTCTGAAATTCTATCTTCAGAGAAAACAACAGATGGGGGGCTCTAGACATGGTCTTTGGTGCGCGGTAAAAGACCCCACAAGACTGATGTCCAAGAATGCTCTATCGTTCTTTGTTAGAACTGTCATTACAGATGCGCATAAGATCTGTCCTGACGACGCTTTTCGACTTCTAAAGGTGAAAGCTCATGAAGTAAGAGCAGTAGCGACATCTCTCTCGTTTCATAAAAATATGTCACTAAAGAACATCTTGGAAGCGACATTTTGGAGATGCAACTCAGTATTTGCATCTCACTACTTGAGAGATGTTCGTGTAAGGTATAAGAATTGTTTTTCTATAGGTCCTTTCGTGTCAGCGAATACGATACTGGGTACAGGAGCTAACACCAATCCTTAATTTATACTTACAGTCTATTAGATATGTTCTAGACTTTCTGCTGACAAAGTGCAGACGTCGCACTGGCGGTCAGTCACTATTTTTGTTCAGTAAGTAACTCTTTGTGATATCTTATTAGATTAGTATAATTTTTTTTTTTTTTTTGAAAATTATGTGTGTGTGCGTAATGTGTTTTTGAGTTATGGTTGTTGTGAAGAGTTTGGGGATAACTCGTAACAATTTTTAATACTAACACGGTGGTTAGGATCAGGTGGTCGGGATTGGTTGTGTGCTCCATCATAAGGTGTATTGTCATATAAGTGGAGCAGCACCCATTGACAAAGTCCTTTCAGGCTCTGCCGAGTAAGCGGATAAGACCCATCGGCAGACCCACAAGAACTCTTTGGCCATAGATCATATATCTCGCTAAAGTTTCTTGAGGTGAGCAGACTCCTGGGCAGCACCCACGAAGTCTACCACCTATCAGGTAGGAACCAAGTTTTATTTTATACCTACAACATATGTTGTTTACCTGTCTATTCCATAAGTAGCTGTCTCTTTCCCTCCACAAGGGTGCCTATCCGCTTATGTATATCTCTGACAGGTAAGTTGATTGTATGAAAATGATATTGTTATGATACAATAAAGTTTCATACATACTTACCTGGCAGATATATACCCAGCCTCCCCGCAGGAGACAGGTGGAAGAGAGAAAATATAATAGAAAACGGGAATGGTTCCTAGTCCTGCCGCCCAGGGCAGGCCGGTAGATCACCTGACCTACCTGTAGCGAGTGGCGCGAAATTTGAATTTCTGTCGGGGACGATGGAGTCTTAGCTATGTATATATCTGCCAGGTAAGTATGTATGAAACTTTATTGTATCATAACAATATAATTTTTTCACACATTTTTTTAATAATTTATACCTTCTTTGTAATTCATAGCATCATTTTACTTCAACAGATCCGCCAAATGACCATCCAATGGTCGTGCAGCTGAAAAACCTTGCGTCGAAGGTTTTATTTGCACTCAGCTTAAATAATTTCTTAACTGTCTTCAATAGAATATCGGCTAGGTAAGTATAATTTAAGTCTAGTATTTACAATTGTTTAGTTCACACATGCTCACATCCCCTAAATACTGGTGAGCAAAGATGTTTTGTCCACCTCTTATCAATTGGTCCTGATTAGTGGGGAAAGGTGTTACCTTTGTTTTTCAAGTTTTGAATTTGTAAACTCTGATTTCCGGTTATATATTTTATCATCTGAATTGAGCAATCATTAAAATGCAAGCCAAAAAGACCGTCAGTCAACAATGCCAGATTTTAAAAAAATTCAAGTGCTTATGTGTTTAAATGTATAAGGCAGATGAGCAATGAAAGAGAAAAATCAACACAAATACTGGTCAATAAATACATTCACAAAAGGAATGCAGGCCAGAAAGGACATTAAAAAAATACAAATTAATGAAAGTAGAGAATTCAAGGAATAACATCATGCAAGTTGTCCTTTAGAGTAGTGTTACAGATTCTTTTAAACTTACAAGCTTTGGGAACAGTAACACAGGTAGCAAAACTATTCTACACCTTAAATTTAAATGAATTAAATACTTATGTTAGTGGATTGTGTAACAGTGGATATAATGTTTCATTAAATTGAATGTAAATTTGATATGTGCATCATAACATGATTTGACTAAAAGATTTTGAAGTTATTCCACAACCAAGTTACTAACCTTTGGAATTTCTGGGTTGTGATTTTTTTTCGACAAATTTCTGAGATTAGATAAATGGTTTTTGTAGCTGGAATATCTATTTTTCCCATCCTTGCTTTTACATATTACTTTTTATGTACTGTGCTTAGTTCATATATTGCTGTTATGTAGTTCCACATTAGCATATTGTACTTGAGTAAGT
>NC_061094.1:32749963-32757463 GCF_015104395.2 Macrobrachium nipponense
TAGATCCACCTGCTACCCCAACCAAAGATTGCATAACAGCTGAAAAAACACATAAACTGCAAGAAATGGCAACTGGTAGAATGGGAGCCAAGAGTTTCAAAAAATGACTCAGATCATTAGCAACATCTGCAAACAAACGCCACTGTTTACTGTTACAGTCCAGCTGACCCCTGAGGATAAAAAATCAACAGATAAATATATAGAGTAAAATATATATATAATATATATATATATATATATATATATATATATATATATATATATATATATATATATCTATCTATATATATATATATATATATATATATATATATATATATATATATATATATATATATATATATATATATATATATATATATATATATATATATATATATATATATATATATATATATATATATATATATATATATATATATATATATATATATATAGATATATATATATATAATATATATATATATATATATATATATATATATATATAATATAGATATATATATATATAAATATAATATATATATATATATATATATATATATATATATATATATATATATATATAATATATATATATATATATATATATCTATATATATATATATATATATATATATATATATATATATATATATATATATATATATATATATATATAATATATATATATATATATATATATATATATATATATATATATATATATATATATATATATATATATATATATATATATAATCAGAGGAAGACGGATGAAAACCACACATCACTAGGCTGTCTTAATTATTATTTTGCCGACGTTTCATAATTATTTTACAGAATTACATCTTCTGGGCTACACATAAGAAAAGATAAAAACATAAAAAAGTTAAAAGTATAGTCTAAAAGTTCATTTAAAATACATTAGAGTAAAAATGAAATAGATAAAAATAAAAACACAACCACCTAGAGGTGAGACAGCAAGGAACTAAATGGAAGGAAACCACCACAGTACGAACTTATGCTAAATACAATTGACTCGCAGATGTATGGGTGTTTAATGATGGTACGAGTTGTTTTATAAAACAACGACTACGACTCAAGGATTGTATATATATATATATATATATATATATATATATATATATATATATATATATATATATATATATATATATATATATATATATATATATATATATATATATATATATATATATATATATATATATATATATATATATATACAATGTTACGAAGTGCCAAATATCTGGTTACCATGCATCAAATATTACCTCACTAAAAGCCAGACACCTGAACCCTCATAACACGTTTAAACGACTAAATACTCTAAAGGCAACAGTGATCCCTTAACACTTACCAGTATTGCAGAAAATCAGACTAAGTTCATCAAACAGGTGTGAGGTAATCTTGTAAGTAATTAAATTAATAACAAAGGCATCACTCCAACAACAACTTTAAAAAGTCTTAAGTATTTCCCTGATTTCAGAAGTCTAAGTGCTTCCCTGGTTCTAAGTCACTTCAATTAAATTGAAGGAAAGCAAATCAATTACCACTCTATGTCTCTACCTATCATAAATATAGTCATAATCATATATACTTATACTGGTGTAAGATAAAGAAAACACTTATAAAAATTTTAAATACAAAAATTTATTATTAAATTCAAAATTTATAAGTAAAATTCACAATATCAGGGAAAATTACTGTTACTTGAAAACAAAGTAAAGTTTAATTAATTCTTGAATCAAATTAAGTATAATTAAATCAAAATTAATTTATCATAAAATTCAAGAAAATTAATTCAATTGAAATTCAAAAGTGTTAGGCAATAATTGAAATCAGAAATTAATTCACAAGTACTAAACAATAATAAAACTTGAAAAGAATTCTAAGTAAATGCAAATTAATTCACAAGTGTTAAATTTAAATGTGTAATGATAAAGCAATGAAAATAACTAAGTCAATTAAATTGTGAATGCAAACGAAAATATAAAACAAAAAGACACACTTCAATAAGAAACTGAATAAGTGCACAAACAATGGAACAGACACAAACACAAAAAATATCAGCAATGTGTAAAAGTGTAAATCTTTTTCATTCAAAAACACTGTAACCAACAGTTTTTACCAAACCTTCGTAACAGACAACAGTTCCTATCAATTATTAGTTAAACACAATTCCTATCTGTTATTAGTTAAACACACTCCCTATCCATTATTAGTTGCAACTAATAAAAATATAACACACTTTACCTTTTTTAGGTATACCAACTTCTTTCTTTCTCTTTTGCTGCAGCTTGTATATTACACTTTCACAAAAAAACCAGGCGCCGTTACGAAATGCTTGTTCAGATTCCACAAAAGAAACTAAATAAACTAAATAAATTCTAAGAAATATCAAACATTAAATTCTAAAATGTTACGAGTGACCAATTTACGTTACGTTAATATAATCTCGATGTCGAGTGAGAGAGAGAGAGAGAGAGAGAGAGAGAGAGAGAGAGAGAGAGAGAGAGAGAGAGAGAGAAGGAGATCTAACTGCCTCGAGGTCTTAAGATCGAATGAAATCTCTTCCCTCATGGAAACTGGGCTAGGCAGATGACAAATACGTTCTGGGTACGAAAGCTTCCAGAAAGTTCTGAAATCTGACGCAATCTTACACACATAATGTGCAACATCCACGTGGGACTTGACAAAGATATACACGTACCATACGAGTCTGTTAAAAAAAGAAGAAAGACGTACCCGACTCGACGAGACGTAGCCTGGGCGACAATAAGATTGACATGTTTTGACAACAACGAGCTCGCTATCAAACGCGCTGACAGAGCAGGGAAGCAAACGGATCTCGCAGACTCTAATCTTAAAGTGCTGACATAAAAGTTAAACATTTGCAGTTTTGAAAAGACAAGGATCTCTCCTTTACGTTATATATATATTCTTTTACAAGACGTAAATGCGAAATCTGAACACACATTTAAAACATCCTATTCTAAGCTATCTAGGAATCTGAAAAAATGTTACACAATCTACAAGACATTTCAAAGAGGGGAAAACATGCATTTTGAAAGTAGCAATATATAATATACCTCCCCCCAGAAGATTTTTTATCACGGTGTTGAATCCAACAATTCGCAACGAGATAAATAATTAGCAACTACATTGTTTTTGCCACTAATGTGCTGCACTCTTAAGTTATACTGTTGCAGGCACAAAGACCACCTGGTCAGTCTTTGATTGTGATTTTTCATTTTCTGGATAAATGACAGTGGATTGTGATCAGAAAACACTAAAATTTCTTCATTCCTAGGTCTATTCACATACACTTCAAATTTTTTCAATGCGGTGATTAAGGCTAAAGTTTCCTTTTCAATGTCGAATATACTTTCTGAGGTTTTTTTCAATTTTGTAGACATGAAGCACACAGGATGGTAGATATTATTTTCATCTTCTTGAAGTAGAACAGCTCCAACACCACAGTCTGACGCATCAACTTGTATCACAAATTCCTTGTCGAAGTCTGGAGCTTGAAGTACTGGTCTTGAAGTTAAAATGGCTTTTACCTTCTCAAAGGATTCTTGACACTCTGGAGTCCAAATAAACTTAGCTTTGGGACTAGTCAAGTCTGTCAGAGGAGCTACTACGGCTGAGAAATTTGGGCAAAAACGACGATAGAAACCAGCCATGCCTAAAAATCTCTGTAGCTGTTTCCTGGTAGTAGGTGGGGTAGCCTTACGGATACCTTCTACATTAGCATTTACTGGAGCAAGAAGGCCTTTCCCAACTTCAAACCCAAGATACTGTACAGTTGCCTTTCCAAACTCACTCTTCTCTAGGTTGACTGTTAATCCTGCTTCTTGTAGTTTCTTGAAAACTTTCTTCAGAATCTTCAGATGTTCTTCCCACGTTGTAGAGTAAATCACGATGTCATCTAGGTATACACCTACTCCTTCTATTGATCCTAGCAGTTGATCCATCACTCGTTGAAATGTTGCGGGTGCATTCATCAGACCAAACGGCAGAACAGTATACTGATATAGTCAAAAGGAGTAATAAAAAGCTGACAGCAGCTTCGCATTCTCATCTAAGGGAATTTGATAATATCCTTTCAACAAGTCTATCTTGGAAACAAACTTGGCTTGCCCAATATTATCAAGTAACTGATCTATAAGAGGCAAAGGATAATTATCAGCCACACTGATAGAATTCAGCTTCCTATAATCAGTACACATCCTAAATGAACCATCTGGTTTCTTCACCAACACACATGGAGAACTGAAGTGACTTGAACTGGGTTATGCTAATCCATGTTGCAGCAAATACTCAACTTATTTTTTCAAAACATCTCGATGATACGGTGATAAGCGATAGGCTCTTTGCTTGAAAGGTTTTCCATCTTCTTGAATCTTGATTTCATGCTTGGTCAGATCAGTACGTCAAGGCACATCTGAAAAAATTTCTGGAAAACTTCTAATTACGTCACTTAAGTCTTCACCTTGTTCAACACTCAGATGTTTCAGTTTATCCTCCAAATTTTCCAAAATGGAAGAATTATTCATCTTGCTTGCAGCTCCCAATTCGTAGCCATCATCGTCTTCTGTAGATAAAGTTGTCTGGGTTACGGATACAGTTTCAGTTTTAGTTTCTGAGAATAAGGTTTCAAGAGGGTTCACATGTATCTTCCTTTGTCTTCTTCTTCTTTCTGGTGTTTCAATCACATAAGTTCTATCACTTAACTTCTGAATTAACTTGTAAGGACCTTGAAATTTATTAGTGAGGGGAAATCTCTTGACAGGTAAGAACACTAACACTTGTTGACCAACACTAAAACTTCTTAGCTTAGCTTTAGCATCAAACCTCCTTTTCATTTTCTCTTGACTCATTTTCAAGTTTTCTAAACTTGGCTTTCCTCTTGATTTTCTTCCCAATTTTCTGCAAGAATCTTCAACGGTCCTCTCACTTCTTTTCCAAAAATCATCTCATTAGGTGAACATCCCATACTTTCTTGATAAACATTCCTAACTTCAAACAACATTAATGGTAAACCAACATCTCATTCTCTTCCTGACTCAGAACAATACTTTGTCAGCATACTTTTCAATGTTTGATGGAACCTTTCCAAGGCACCTTGAGTTTCTGGATGATAGGCAGTAGATAACTGTTGTTTCACTCCTAACAAATTCATCACATCCTGGAATAACTTTGAAGTAAAGTTTGTTCCTCTGTCACTTTGTACTATTTCTGGTATTCCAAACTTTGAGAAAAACTCCACAAGTTTTTTTTAGGCAACTATCTTGGCAGATATGTTTCTAACAGGGATTGCTTCTGGATACCTTGTCACAGGACACATTAATGTCAACAAATACTCATTTCCTTTCTTTGTCTTCGGCAATGGTCCAACCATGTCTATAATCACTTTACTAAAGGGTTCTCCTCTAACTTCTATAGGTTGTAGGGGGGCTTTCTTGATGGTTTCATTCGGTTTTCCAGCTATCTGGCAGGTATGACACTCACGACAGAACCTGCTAACATCTCTGTGAAGTCCAGGCCAGAAAAAATATTTCATGATCTTCTCCACAGTCTTCTGATTCCCATATGTCCAGACTCATGAGCTACTGCAACCACTTGCTTTCTCAATGGATATGGAATCAAAATTTGATGATATTCGCCCCATACAGCATCTCCTGGTATATCTGTAGGTCTATACTTCCTCATCAGCAAACCTTCCTTCAGATAGTAGGAGTTTGTTGCATCTCTTCTCGATCAACAACTCTGAAGAACAAATTAGTTAATGATGCATCCTTCTTCTGCAAGTCCATCAGCTTCTCTCTTGTCACTTGACCAACTTCAAGGGTTGAATTCTCAATATCTGCTAACTCAGCTACTGTAGTTTCACTACTGTCTTCAGCAACACTTTGACTACTCGGAGTCTCTTCAGGAACATCAGGTTCTTCTTCTTCGTCGTCGTCGTCTTCTTCTTCATCTTCTTGGGAAATCTCTTCTTGGTCAGCACTATGGGAAACTTCACTTCCCTGGAACAATTCTTCTAAGCACAAAGATCCTTCACTTGATCCTTTTTGGGTGTGTAAATCCTCAGTTTCTTCACTTACAGTTGTAGTCCTCTTCATACTTCTGGTAGTTACGCAACTAGGAAACAGGTGGGGGTTATTCTTCTCCAACTCTTCTGTAGGACTAATCCTCAATGGTTTGTCTGTCACTACAGGACAAGGAATAAATGGCACACCACCAACTTCATTCCCCAACAGAACATGTATACCTTCCACAGCTAGTGAGTCCTTTACAGCAAAATCAACATTCCCCGTCACCAATTCACATGACAGGTGTAAGTGGCATATAGGAGTTACTTCCTCTCCTCCTATACCCTTCAAAATAACTGAATCTCCTGTGAGACTCTTCTCCAACTGAGGGTGAGAACCACGTACGACCACACTATGGTTACTCCCTGTATCACGTAATATCTTGACTGGTACCTGCATACTTCCTTCTTGAGTTGACAGCATACCCTCATAGATATATGGCTTAAAAGCCTCCACACTGCTTAGCCACTCACTGCTTGAGGTAACATATCCACTGGTTGCTAAACATTCAACTTGTTTAGTTTCATTCTTCTCTGGAGTCTGATTCTTTCCCACACTGCTCTTCGTAGTTTGTTTCACCGGGTTACCTTTTACAACTTGACCAATTGGTTTTGACTGCTGTTGATTCCAGTAACACTCTTGACTGTAGTGTCCTACTCTTCCACACTTGAAACAGACAACATTAGGTTTCTGTAACTGTCTTGAAAAACTAGATGAGGATTTCACATTAGTTTGCTGAGTTGTATTACCTTGTGTACTCTTAGTAGTATCACTGGTAGGTTTCCCATTAAATTTGTTCCTGTTATTTGGAAAAGACTTAAAACCTGGGCGTTGTTGACTCTGGTACTTGACATTGTAATTACGCTTGCTACTGATTATATTGTAATCTTCACTAAGGGTAGCAGCTTTGTCAAGTTTCTTCACTTCTCTCTCTCTTAAATAGGCTCTTATATGTTCAGGAATTCCCTTAAGATACTGTTCAAGAACAAGTAACTCTTCTAACTCATCAAAAGTTTTAACTTTAGCAGCTTCTACCCAACGTTTGAAACACCTTCTCACTTTGTAAGCATAATCTAAGAATCTTTTCTCAAATTTCTGAATCTCTCATTGTAGTACTCTGGGGTCATCTGGTAAACTTGTGGCACACTGTGTTTAAGTACCTTGTAGTCTTTACACTGATCAGCTGTTAAGGCTAGATAAGCACTTCTCCCTTTACCAATTAAGACACTTTGTAGCAAAACTGACCATTTATCCTCTGGCCATCCCATACCTGAAGCCACTTTCTTAAAGTGATCAAAAAACTCATCTGGAGCTTCTTTAGTAAACTTAGGGATTAACTTCTGTACTCTACATCAAATACAGGGTCTTGATTACCTTGGTTAGGGTTAGACGGTGT
>NC_061094.1:32762463-32777700 GCF_015104395.2 Macrobrachium nipponense
TATGACAGTTTGGCACCGGAGACGGAACGGTCGGAGGAGAACAGAGAGAACTTCTGTCGACGGATGCTGATAAGGACTCTCCCCAACTCCGTAGCTGCGTTCCTGTCGGGACGCATGGAGCCCTTGAAGACGTTGATTCCCCAGGCACAAATAGCGCTGGATAAAGAAGTGCCTCAAAGAGCGGAGGGGATGACGCTGTCGACCCCCCACCCATCGTCGCCGCCGCCAAACCTTCCTTCCGCACCCAGAAAGCGCGTAACCCTACCCACCCAACCCAGCTCCAGAGGTGGCCCCGAGAGCCAAGCGACAGAGGGTAACAACGTGAGGGGGGAGCGTGGATATGACCGGGGGGCTCTGCTGCAGTGCGGGGAAGGGGTCACTTGCGCGCACCAGTTGCCCTCCTATCTGTCGAGTGGATGTTATGGGTGCGGGGCGGTAGATCACCTGGTCAGCCAGTGTACAAAAAACGGCACCGCACCAAATCGCGGGCCCCCTCCCATAAGAGGAAGGGGAAGGCCGCGTGGAAGGGGAGGAAGGCAAGTGCCGACAAACCATCCGCCTCCGGCACTTCAAGGCCCAGCGGCAGCCGCGACCAGAGGAACGACAAGAGGGCCCGGTCGGAGCGATGCCACCTTCTGCCAGCAAGTGAGAAGGGACCTACCCCCGCCTCATGGTACTCCCCCTGGCCCCGGGGTGAGTGCTTCGGTAGAGAGGCTGGACGCCCGTCTCCCTCCGCCCCTCCCTCTCATAAGGATGGAGATGAGCTGTACCTATTCTAGAAGTGGGAATAGGCTCAGAAACCACAACGCATTATTAGATAGTGGGGCATGTCTCTATGATCGAGGAACACTTAGTGACGGGCGCCATTTCGGCATCGAAAGGGTATCTAACGTTGCACAGTGCCAGTGGGCATACCATCGTGTTGCAGAGAACAGTACAGCAAACTATCTCCCTCGGTGGACGAATGTTCACTCACAAATTCTATGTGGTGGCCTACCACCCACCTCCCTGGCGTTCCCATTATACTGTGGGAATCGGTCGGGTTCGTGAGCAAGCACCGAGTGCTTCTCCTTGGGGTATGGGGGAGGAGAGGTGAAAGTGGCGGTGCCAGTAGGAGAGGACAGTACCAACGGGTCTCCATACTGGGGAAACAAAAGAAGTTGTCCGAATTGCCCTGGCCGCCAAGGGGGATACGGGAGTGGTGCCCGCTAGCCCTGAGGTGGGGGAGGTGATCCCACCCGCCTATCTCTACTCCCTTCCCCTCGTCCCGGCAAGGAAACTACAAGAGGGAACGTTGGTGTATATAAATCCCCATAGAAAGTGGGCAGACTTTATGTTGCCTGGTGTCGCTACCATCGTCGATGGCAAGGCAACTGTCCCTTTTGTAAATGTGGAGTAGTAGTAGATTAGAATTAAGTAACGAGTCTCTATGTGATTTGGAAGTGTGTTCCCTTGTAGAAGCCAATAACGCAGTGTCGGCCTTGACTACCCAGAGTCAAGGTCACGGCGAAACCCGGCTTAGAAAATTATTGCAAACAGCTGCTAAAGCAACACCTTTGAATTATCATAGTTGCGTAGGAGAAATAGTAAGGGAATATCAAGACACGATGGCGATAGGAGAAGAGCCTCCAGGGAGAATAGATAAGTTACCTTTTAAAATAGAAACAGGAGATCATCCCCTATCCGAAGTAAGTCCTTACAGAACACCTGCCTGTCATGAACAAGTAATTGGGGAAAAGATAAAACAGATGCTGGATCAGGGTATAATTCGAAAGTGAGTCTCCCTGGGCTTCTCCGATCGTTTTAGTTAAGAAAAAAGATGGCTCTCTCAGGCTGTGTTGATTATAGACGATTGAATGCCATTACCAAGGACAACGCCTATCCATTGCCCTCGATCGAGGAACTTTTGCTTAAAGTAAGGGAGAGTAAATTTTTCACCACATTGGATCTTAAGTCTGGCTATCATCAAATACCCTTGATAATGAGAGTAAAGAGAAAACGGCCTTTATAGCGAGAATCAGCTATATGAATATAATTTCCTTCCCTTTGGATTAAAGAACGCCCCTGCTCATTTTTCACGAGTAATGATGTCTGTGTTAGCTTCTATAATTGGCCTTGGGGTTTTTGTGATATTTAGATGATATCATTGTAGTTGGTGCTACTGTAGAGGAGCATAAAGGTAACCTGATACAAGTTTTGGAAGCATTAAGGCGTCATGGGATGAAAATAAATTTAGAAAAATGTAAGTTTTTCCAGGCCGAAGTAGAATTTTTTTTTGGGTCACCTAGTAACATCAGAAAGGCCTTAAGCCTTGTGCCGATAAAGTTGTAGCAATTAAAGAATTCCCACGACCAAAACATGCGAAAGATGTAGCCAGCTTCCTCGGACTCGCGGGTTACTATCGGAAGTTCATTAGGAACTTCGGACAGATAGCGAGACCGTTAGATGCATTAAGGAAGCAACCTGATTTCCAATGGAATGAGAAAGAGGAAGAAGCTTTTCAGAAATTAAAAGATGCCCTAATGAGCGACGAACTCTTGGCTTATCCGAGGTTCGATCGCCCCTTTTTTGTGACCACAGACGCAAGTGATATTGCGATAGGAGGAGTTATCTCCCAGATTGACGATGAAGGTAATGAAAGACCAGTTTGTTTTGCATCACGCGCATTAAAAGGGGCAGAGAAAAATTATAGTACCTTCGATCGAGAGGCTTTGGCGGTCTTATGGTTGCTGGAGAGACACCGTTATTTTTTGCTGGGACACAAAATAAAGATTTTCACAGATCATCAACCATTAACATATCTGTTGAAGAAGAGCGAGATTACAAATCGCCAAGCTCGATGGATCGAGCGAATTTTAGAGTTTGACATCGTAAAGATTGAACATATCCCAGGGAAAAGTAATAGGGTGGCTGATGCTCTCTCCAGGAACATCATAAGAGGTAACAACGTGCCGCAAGGCGCAAGGAAGAACGACAAAAGAAACCTCGTGACGTTGGTGGCGCAGGCACTGCAGGCGATAGTGCCAGCAACGTTCCGACAGTTCCGAACAATGACAGTCAAACAAACGTAAACGCGACGCGCAGAAAACGGGAATCTCGCAAGCACTCTCAGGTGGATGAGAATGCCCGAGGCGGTAGGGGGTCAAATGCAGGTGGAACTCCGTCCGGGGGATTCCAGAATAAATGCCCGGAGAATGAAAAGTGTGGTTGATTTTTGTGGTTGGAGTGTGCGAGAATTGGTTGAAAGTCAGGTGTCTGAAGCTTGGATTAGCCAGATCAAGGCTTGTGTGAAAGGTGAGAGCAACGAGTTCCCGAGTTCTGTGAATCTGTCAAAAGACGCCTTCTTCATTGAGGGAGACGTCTTGTTGTGTAAATATGAAAAAAGGCCCGGAGATGTCCGAGCCCGAGTCGTTCTTCCTCGAGCCTTAGTAGAGAGAGCCATACACATGATTCATGTTAGCCCTTATGCTGGGCATGTAGGTATAGAAAGATCTCTTAGAAGAGCCCGTGAACATTTTTTTTGGGTTGGCATGCGTAGGGACATAACTGGATTTGTAAGTAATTGTCATGTATGTAACATGATGAAAAAGCACAGAACGGTGATTCCGAAGGCCCGATTATGGCCTGTGGTGCCGTGAGTGGGATAGAGTGCATATGGATGTGGTAGGACCACTACCTTCAGTGCAAGGACAACCTAGATATATTTGTGTTATTTGTGGACGCGTTCACGCGTTTCATACATGTGTGCGCAATGATAGACAAATCGGCAAAGGAAGTGGCTAAAGCGTTGCATTCCCTAGTAAATCGATTTGGGTGTCCCAGAATACTAGTGTCGGACAACGGCCGTGAGTTCGTAAATGAACTAATTCGCGAGTTTACGGCCCTCTTACAAGTAGATCATGTTACCATCGCGGCTTATCGGCCGTCTGCTAACGGACTCGTTGAGTCTCACAACAGAGAGGTAGTCAACATCTTAAAATATCTCATCGGGGATAATCCGACTTCCTGGCCGTCTCTGTTGCAGACGGCTGAGATGGCTATTAATGCCGCATATAACAGCTCGATTAGGGACACCCCCTTCTTTTGATGTATGGACAAGACATCCGACTGCCCGTATTCGGTGGTCTTGGACCCTCAACAGATGCCCCTTTATACGGTGGAACAGTACCGGGTGTGGTTTTGTAACGCGACTCGACGTGTGTTCCAAGCTACGCAACGTCTGCTGTTGAGGGCAAACGAAAAGTACCGCTTGCGGTACGACAGACGGTTTCGAGCTCACGATTCCCCAATACAGGTTGGAGATCGAATCTACTTGAAGAAAATGCAACTGTCGAAACACAAGCTCGAACCGTCATATATGGGACCGTATCGTGTGAATGAGATCAAGCACTCCTCTGCTGTGATTCAGCATATTCGCACAAGGAGGGCTTCTTGTCGATCGAAGCCTTCGTTGAAAGCTTGGAAAATGCTAACCGCGGGCGGGCTGGACCGACGCTCAGAGGGTTGCGCAGGCCACTGCGAAGATGATCGGGGCCGCGGCCCAGGAAATTATGTCTCGAAGGGGTGATGCGACGAGTTGGGAAGCGTACAAAAGCTTCCTTTTTCGGACTTTCGCCCTGGACGTAGATGAAAGAAGAGAAATGTGGGCGCGTTATTATCCGGAAATCCAGGTGGGGGAGACCATCGCCAAGTTTGTCACCCGGATTTCAAGGCAGTATGACAGTTTGGCACCGAGACGAACGGTCGGAGGAGAACAGAGAGAATTCTGTCGACGGATGCTGATAAGGACTCTCCCCAACTCCGTAGCTGCGTTCCTGTCGGGACGCATGGAGCCCTTGAAGACGTTGATTCCCCAGGCACAAATAGCGCTGGATAAAGAAGTGCCTCAAAGAGCGGAGGGATGACGCTGTCCGACCCCCCCACCCATCGTCGCCGCCGCCAAACCTTCCGCACACCCAGAAAGCGCGTTCTACCACCAACCCAGCTCCAGAGGTGGCCCCAGAGCCAAGCGACAGAGGGTAACAACGGGAGGGGGGAGCGTGGATATGACCGGGGGGTGGGCTCTGCTGGCAGTGCGGGGGAAGGGGTCACTTGCGCGCGCCCAGTGCCCCTCCTTCGGTCAGTGGGGATGTTTATGGGTGCGGGGCGTAGATCACCTGGTCAGCCAGTGTACAAAAAACGGTCACCGCACCAAATCGCGGGCCCCCTCCCATAAGTAGGAAGGGAAGGCCGCGTGGAAGGGGAGGAAGGCAAGTGCCGACAAACCATCCGCCCCCTCTCCGGCACTTCAAGGCCCAGCGGCAGCCGCGACCAGAGGATCGACAAGAGGGCCCTCGGAGCGATGCCACCTTCCGCCAGCAAGTGAGAAGGGACCTACCCCCGCCTCATGGTACTCCCTCCTTGCCCGGGGTGAGTGCTTCGGTAGGAGAGGCTGGACGCCCGTCTCCCTCCCCCGCCCCTCCCTCTCATAAGGATGGAGATGGAGCTGTACCTATTCTAGAAGTGGGAATATGGCTCAGAAAACCTCAACGCATTATTAGATAGTGGGGCATGTGTCTCTATGATCGAGGAACACTTAGTGACGGGCGCCATTTCGGCATCGAAAGGGTATCTAACGTTGCACAGTGGCCAGTGGCATACCTTCGTGTTGCAGAGAACAGTACAGCAAACTATCTCCCTCGGTGGACGAATGTTCACTCACAAATTCTATGTGGTGCCTACCACCCACCTCCCTGGCGTTCCCATTATACTGGGAATCGGGTTCGTGAGCAAGCACCCGAGTGCTTCTCCTTGGGTAGGGGAGGAGAGGTGAAAGTGGCGGTGCCAGTAGGAGAGGACAGTACCAACGGGTCTCCATACTGGGGGAAACAAAAGAAGTTGTCCGAATTGCCCTGGCCGCCAAGGGGGATACGGGAGTGGTGCCCGCTAGCCCTGAGGTGGGGGAGGTGATCCCACCCGCCTATCTCTACTCCCTTCCCCTCGTCCCGGCAAGGAAACTACAAGAGGGAACGTTGGTGTATATAAAATCCCCAAGAAAGTGGGCAGACTTTATGTTGCCTGGTGTCGCTACCATCGTCGATGGCAAGGCAACTGTCCCTTTTGTAAATGTGAGTAGTAGTAGATTAGAATTAAGTAACGAGTCTCTATGTGATTTGGAAGTGTGTTCCCTTGTAGAAGCCAATAACGCAGTGTCGGCCCTTGACTACCCAGAGTCAGGTCACGGCGAAACCCGGCTTAGAAAATTATTGCAAACAGCTGCTAAAGCAACACCTTTGAATTATCATAGTTGCGTAGGAGAAATAGTAAGGGAATATCAAGACACGATGGCGATAGGAGAAGAGCCTCCAGGGAGAATAGATAAGTTACCTTTTAAAATAGAAACAGGAGATCATCCCCCTATCCGAAGTAAGCCTTACAGAACACCTGCCTGTCATGAACAAGTAATTGGGAAAAGATAAAACAGATGCTGGATCAGGGTATAATCGGGAAAGTGAGTCTCCCTGGGCTTCTCCGATCGTTTTAGTTAAGAAAAAAGATGGCTCTCTCAGGCTGTGTGTTGATTATAGACGATTGAATGCCATTACCAAGGACAACGCCTATCCATTGCCCTCGATCGAGGAACTTTTGTTTAAAGTAAGGGAGAGTAAATTTTTCACCACATTGGATCTTAAGTCTGGCTATCATCAAATACCCCTTGATAATGAGAGTAAAGAGAAAACGGCCTTTATAGCGAATAATCAGCTATATGAATATAATTTCCTTCCCTTTGGATTAAAGAACGCCCCTGCTCATTTTTCACGAGTAATGATGTCTGTGTTAGCTTCTATAATTGGCTTGGGGTTTTTTGTATATTTAGATGATATCATTGTAGTTGGTGCTACTGTAGAGGAGCATAAAGGTAACCTGATACAAGTTTTGGAAGCATTAAGGCGTCATGGGATGAAAATAAATTTAGAAAAATGTAGTTTTTCCAGGCCGAAGTAGAATTTTTTGGGTCACCTAGTAACATCAGAAGGCCTTAAGCCTTGTGCCGATAAAGTTGTAGCAATAAAGAATTCCCACGACCAAAACATGCGAAAGATGTAGCCAGCTTCCTCGGACTCGCGGGATACTATCGGAAGTTCATTAGGAACTTCGGACAGATAGCGAGACCGTTAGATGCATTAAGGAAGCAACTGATTTCCAATGGAATGAGAAAGAGGAAGAAGCTTTTCAGAAATTAAAAGATGCCCTAATGAGCGACGAACTCTTGGCTTATCCGAGGTTCGATCGCCCCTTTTTTGTGACCACAGACGCAAGTGATATTGCGATAGGAGGAGTTATCTCCCAGATTGACGATGAAGGTAATGAAAGACCGTTTGTTTTGCATCACGCGCATTAAAAGGGGCAGAGAAAAATTATAGTACCTTCGATCGAGAGGCTTTGCGTCTTATGGTTGCTGGAGAGACACCGTTATTTTTGCTGGGACACAAAATAAAGATTTTCACAGATCATCAACCATTAACATATCTGTTTGAAGAAGAGCGAGATTACAAATCGCCAAGCTCGATGGATCAGAGCGAATTTTAGAGTTTGACATCGTAAAAGATTGAACATATCCCAGGGGAAAAGAATAATAGGTGGCTGATGCTCTCTCCAGGAACATCATAAGAGTAACAACTCGTGCCGCAAGGCGCAAGGAAGAACGACAAAAGAAACCTCGTGACGTTTGGTGGCGCAGGCACTGCAGGCGATAGTGCCAGCAACGTTCCGACAGTTTCCGAACATGACAGTCAAACAAACGTAAACGCGACGCGCAGAAAACTGGGAATCTCGCACAAGCACTCTCAGGTGGATGAGAATGCCCGAGGCGGTAGGGGGTCAAATGCAGGTGGAACTCCGTCCGGGGGATTCCAGAATAAATGCCCGGAGAATGAAAGTGTGGTTGATTTTTGTGGTTGGAGTGTGCGAGAATTGGTTGAAAGTCAGGTGTCTGAAGCTTGGATTAGCCAGATCAAGGCTTGTTGTGAAAGGTGAGAGCAACGAGTTCCCGAGTTCTGTGAATCTGTCAAAAGACGCCTTCTTCATTGAGGGAGACGTCTTGTTGTGTAAATATGAAAAAAGGCCCGAGATGTCCGAGCCCGAGTCGTTCTTCCTCGAGCCTTAGTAGAGAGAGCCATACACATGATTCATGTTAGCCCTTATGCTGGCATGTAGTATAGAAAGATCTCTTAGAAGAGCCCGTGAACATTTTTTTTGGGTTGGCATGCGTAGGGACATAACTGGATTTGTAAGTAATTGTCATGTATGTAACATGATGAAAAAGCACAGAACGGTGATTGACCGAAGGCCCGATTATGGCCTGTGTGCCGGTGAAGTGGGATAGAGTGCATATGGATGTGGTAGGACCACTACCTTCAGTGCAGGACAACCTAGATATATTTGTGTATTTGTGGACGCGTTCACGCGTTTCATACATGTGTGCGCAATGATAGACAAATCGGCAAAGGAAGTGCTAAAGCGTTGCATTCCCTAGTAAATCGATTTGGGTGTCCCAGAATACTAGTGTCGGACAACGGCCGTGAGTTTCGTAAATGAACTAATTCGCGAGTTTACGGCCCTCTTACAAGTAGATCATGTTACCATCTCGCGGCTTATCGGCCGTCTGCTAACGGACTCGTTGAGTCTCACAACAGAGAGAGGTAGTCAACATCTTAAATATCTCATCGGGGATATCCGACTTCCTGGCCGTCTCTGTTGCAGACGGCTGAGATGGATATAATGCCGCATATAACAGCTCGATTAGGGACACCCCCTTCTTTTTGATGTATGGACAAGACATCCGACTGCCGTATTCGGTGGTCTTGGACCCTCAACAGATGCCCCCCCCTTTATACGGTGGAACAGTACCGGGTGTGGTTTTGTAACGCGACTCGACGTGTGTTCCAAGCTACGCAACGTCTGCTGTTGAGGGCAAACGAAAAGTACCGCTTGCGGTACGACAGACGGTTTCGAGCTCACGATTCCCCAATACAGGGTTGGAGATCGAATCTACTTGAAGAAAATGCAACTGTCGAAACACAAGCTCGAACCGTCATATATGGACCGTATCGTGTGAAGGAGATCAAGCACTCCTCTGCATGTGATTCAGCATATTCGCAGCAGGGGCTGTGAGCGAGCACCACCTGTCGCACTTACGTCCGGTGCTCGAGGACAGCGTAGTGTTTTACACCAATAAACCAGTACCCCCGTACCCGGGGTTGGCCGGGTACCTGGGAGACGAGTCAGAATGAAATACTGGAGCGCAAGTGGGCGCCCCACCGAGAGCACAAGACCGAGCTCCCGAGCCTATGTCATACGTAAATGCTGTTTGCAAAGTAAATGAAAGGGGTCAGTGAACAGAGTCTGTAAATGCCAACCCACGTCTTTGCCTAGGATTCAGATCATACCAGTTGTTTTTATTTTTTTTTTATTTTATTTCTTGTTATCTCGATCAGATTGTAATGTGTCACGAATTTATGTTGTTTGATATAACTTGTCCAAATTATTTTCAGAACAAATGTTATTACCTGTGGATCATATTCTTATGTGTAATTCTGTTTTGATGTGGTTATGTTGCTTTGTACGTTATTTTATTATTTTGATTTGTTGTTTTTTATTTGTGTTAAATTTGTGCGCAAAACACCGATTCCATCCTATTTTATCTTTCATAAATTACACTAATGCTTGTAAAGTTTTTTTTATTTTCACAGATGATGAAATTTTTGTTTGTTTGTGCCTGAATTTCCAAATTTATTTCTATGGTTCTTTAGTTATTTTTTTATTTTTTTTATGTGATAGTAGTAAATGCACATTGATGTTCCAGGAAGATTTTTTTTTTATTTTCGTAAAATTCCATTGCATTATTTTTGTTCCGTGTATGTTTAAATTATGTTTTTGATTATTTTGAAGAAATTTAATAGATTAACGTGATACAATGTCATTAAAAATGGAGGCCATGTGTCGTGATTGCCAAGGGCAGTGGCTGAATGTGAAAATTTTCTGTCTTTTTGTTTTCACCATTTTGTTTTGAGTATGAACCTGAACTTATTGAATGATTTCTTTTTTTTTGGTTTTGATCTGTTCCAGGAAAGAGTGATTGTTCTTAATTTTTTTTATAAAGATCTTATGTTGTTGTAAGACGTGTTCAATTTACTTGTAACCTTTAGTTTGTACACACGTCAAATGGCCCCCTTTAAGATAGTTAATTTGAATTTAGATAAATCAGTACCTTGAGAAAAGAGACTCGAGATGGGACAAGGCAGAGACTATAGCTTTGCGAGGACGCAAAGGAGTTTGGGGAGGGAGTGATAAGCCATTCTAGAGGGCTTATAAACAACTTTCCCAAGAATATCTGAACATCTCAGAAGACGCCATGAGGTCGTTACCGGTCATTTTCTCTCAGATGAAGAAAGCGTCACCTACCCCCAACATCCCCCAAAAAGTCCGTTGGGCATGGCGTCCCTTATAGGGCACTCATTGGCCAATAGACCTAAGGACAGGTGCCAGACCCAATCATGGCCTAGAAGCAATATATCGGGGTTTTTTCTGGGGGGTATTGAGGAGAGAGGAAACCAAGCCGTCTCCTTGAGGTCAGTTAGTTAGCCGTCGGTCAAGAGAAGGAAAGACGCACTTTCCCCTCGTCGCCCTCTGCCGGTTCCTCGCTCGGTCTCAATTCCGCCGGTACTATAGATATTAAGTTCATTTCACTCGGGCCCTTGTGTAAATTCATTAGAATATAAGACCGGTGTTAAATTAATCACTGAGCGTTTGATTTCTGCATGACCCACAGTAACTTAAGAATCCACGCGACCCAGGTCGGGTCATATATATATATACTTATATATATATATATATATATATATATATATATATATATATATATATATATATATATATATATATATATATATATATATATATATATATATATATATATATATATATATATATATATATCATATATACATATATATATGTATATGTATATATATTTAGTATATATTATATATATATATATATATATATATTATATATATATGTGTGTGTGTGTATATATATATAATATATATATATGTGTGTGTATATAATATGTATTTATCTTATTATATTATTAATATATATCTATATATATATATATAGATATATATATATATATATATATATATATATATATATATATATATATATATATATATATATGTATATGTATATAATATATATCTATATATATATATATATCTATATATATATATATATATATTATATGTATATCATATAGTTATATATATATATATATTATATATATATATATATTAGATTTATATATATCTTATATTTATATTAATTTATATTATTTATATTTATTATTTATATATATATATATATTTTCAATCCTACAATATACCCAAAATTTATAGATTAAATTTTTAATATAAAATATATATGAATATAAAATATAATAAATATTTATATAGATACACTCTTTGACATATTTACTTATAGATATCAAACTGTATCGTATTCCCAGTGCAAGATGAAAAGAGCCACTGAAGCTTTTAACAATAACCACCCACTCACCTGTCAGTAATTCAGCACTTTTTCCTTTTACAGTAAGAACTATGCATAAATGGTTGGGGTGGGAGTATGTTGAAGACACTGGTTTGTATATCTTGGAAAAATATAAATTATCTCTAAAATTGGTATTACTTCTGATAAAAATACAAACCATTTCCTTTTAAGTAGGAGACTTTCTCCAAAGGTGAGTGATCATCTCATAGAACTTACTGGTACTGTTCTAGAAACCTGAGAAAAAAAATGAAAGGTTGTGAACCTGTGCCAAGTCCCATAAGCTTGTGTTTTCAGCAAAGGACTGGAGGGAAGATTAATCATCCCCTCAGAAATTTCACATGCCTACCACTAATTAAGCATTTTGTTAACAATCTTCTACAATAGTTTCTAGCTTGTGCCAGCAATATTCCTGTGTAAAAGGCAATGGTTTGTAGTTGTGTATAAACATAGTTGTGGTTTTAGTTCACACACCACAACATAACAGTCCCCTTTCCCTCAAAATACAGTGCTGAGATGAAAGACAAAGGGATTTTATTGATAGAGAATACTTAAGAATAAAGATTTTGATTATTTCTTTGTATAATGCAAAACTGCTACGTACCCTCTCATATATGCAAAAGCAATGGACGCAATCATCCCACAACCATCTTTCAAAAGCCAGGTAATGGTTGCTGCTAGTGATGTTGCAGATGCTTCCCCTACTCCTAAACCAGTTAGAGCTGCTTTCAAACTTAAAGCTCCAGCAATACTACTACAATATGCCTGGAAATACAATACAAATATACTGTTACTAAAAATAAGTCTGACAAGGTTACGGTTGCAATTTACTACCGTATATTTCGGCGTATAAGTCGACCCTTTAGCCCCAAAAAATCATGCCAAAATTAGGGGGTCGACTTATCTAATGGTAACAAAAAGTGAATCTTTATTATTTTGGCATATCGGTACAGGAATCCAGGCTTTACAGTTGGCTAATAACAATGACAGCCTTGTTGAGGTAACTATGTATGTAAATACCAGTATTAAAAACATTTCACGCTGTAATACGACAATAATACATTAGAACATCCATTACCTTAAATAAAATGAAAAAAAAAATCAAAGTAACTTGAAGAAACCCCAAGTGCACAGTAAGTGTAAACATTGCGTAGCCATTTGCAGTACCGTAATTGAGAAGGATGCGTTCACTGTGACAGTTTTGCCGGGGTATTGTTCAAAAACATTTATGGTATGAAATCTTTATTTATCACATATAATAAAATTTAAAAACTTGTATTTAATGGTAAATATGTATTTAAAATCCATCAAAATGACTTGAGTCATCGTCACTTGAATTAAACAATTCATCAAACAAATCATCATTCACGGTTTCATCATAAGGATCCCAGTTTGAATCTGGTGAATCAACTGCAGGTTCGTCGTCACTTTCAAACAGATCATCATCCTCTGTGCCATCCATTGCATTAGATATTCCGCATTTTTTGAATGACTTTATTACACTCTCTTTTTTCACATTATCCCATGATTTGACAACAAATTCACACAGTACATCCAAGGAAGGAGCACGCATTGTTCCGCCTTTTGTAAATGATTTTTCTCCATGCAACATCCAATTGTTCCATTCTTGTCTTACGTTATCTTTAAATGGTTTATTTAAACCAACGTCTAGTGGTTGTAGCAAAGAGGTCAAACCACCTGGTATAACTCCTATTTCAGTATTAATTTTTGCTAATCTGGCTTTAGTATTCTCTGTTATATGACTACGAAACATATCCCAAATCATAGACTTCTATCCTTTTTTAATCCACCTGGGCGTCTGCTCCAAACGTTTTTCTATCCACAATTTCACACCATTTTCATCCATCCAACCCTTTTCGTGAATATGAACAAATACCCCAGTGGGAAACTTTAATTCAGGCATCGTTTTCCTCTTGAAAATTACCATGGGCTTCAGTTTTGTTCCATCTGCCATGCATGATAAAACTACAGTGAATCTTGTCTTGTCATGGCCTGTACCTCGAACTTGCACTGTCTTTGTACCTTTTACATCTACAGTTCTGCTACCAATCATATCAAAATTTAAAGGAGTTTCATCCATATTACCGATACATAATAGAGGAAATTTATATTTCTTCCTCTTTTCAATAATATATCTATGAAAACTGGTAACCTTATCTGTAAGGTCTTTCGGTAGCTTTTGAGCAATTTTCGTTTTTTGGCGTATCACAAGGTTATGTCTATTCATGAAACGACTACACCAACCAACCGTTGCTTTAAAATCCTTACTTTTATCTTGGTTGGATTTTGCCCATTTTAATGCATAAGATCTTGTTTTAACAACCCAATCAAAACATTAACTTGAGTGGCAGTTTGTACATACATATATACGTAGGCTGTTATGCAGCGTTCGTTAGCGCTTTGTTTGTTTACATTACACTCAAGTAACGTATCTTTCGTTTCGTCATTTCTAATCATATTTACCGGTATTCATCTTTTATATATTACACAGATTTGTTAACATACCGAGTATATTAACTGTATTTCATAATAATAAAATACTGGCATGTCGTTGTTTTAACAACCCAATCAAAACATTAACTTGAGTGGCAGTTTGTACATACATATACGTACGTCGTTATGCATGTGTTAGTTAGCGCTTTGTTTTGTTTACATTACACTCGAGTAACGTATCTTTCGTTTCGTCATTTCTGATCAACGTTTTACCCTGCTGCTTATTTTGAGCGTACGGTTGGCCTAACATTTTATAGGTCGACTAATATACCCGATATTAGTTAAAATCATAAAAATTTACTCAGAATTGGGGGGTCGACTTATCTTCCGGTCGACTTATACGCCGAAATATACGGTACTTAGATTTACAGCAGATCTAAAAGTCAGGTTTCCAGCTTAATACAAATGCTTCAGCACATCAAAGCACTGGTTCTTAAACCTTTCTGAGAAAATTATTACATACTGCATACTTAAGTTGAAACTTAAATTCTGTAACTTTATAGATACAAGTGACCAGTCTTCTGTACTACGAATACATTTCTTTACTATTACTACACATTATAAATATAATTCCTGTACTACAAGGTCCCCTAAATGCACTGAACAAAGATAAAGCAATCTGTGGTAGTCCAATAAAATTAAATTTTTTTTAATTAATTTGTATTTTTCATAGCTAACAAACCTTCAGTCTTAACAATAGGATAATTCTTCTAGCACTAGCTGGAAACTGGTAAGAACAATCAAAGATTGTAAAAATAAGGAATCTGTGGCATCTGGCAACTCAAGCATATACACAGTGGTTGTTTGGTCTTTGACAAAGCTCAGACCCCCGCGATATGCCAGTCTTTCTTTTACCGCCATGGAGAGTGGAGTTTCACTTTTTTCCCCTTTTCCAAGCCAGTTTCTTGTTTGTAGCCTGCACTTTTTTTCTTTTTATTCAGCTTAGAAGTTCCCCGGACGTCAACGTCTGTTAACATCATCACACTCACAAATCAACTTGTGGATTTTTAATCTCTTCTCAGTGATACTATTACCAAAAACTCATTTTCTCTCTAGTATACTGCCAAACTTTGGAATTCGGTTTCTGTTTTTCCTGGACTATTATATTCTTTCAGCCTATCAAAGGCATGTCTACTA
>NC_061094.1:32778200-32823716 GCF_015104395.2 Macrobrachium nipponense
AACACCAACTTAATTATAAACAGCAACAAGAAAATTTTATTGTAGTGTCTTACCGAACAATTATAGAGCCGTGATTTTCCACGAGCGGCAGGATACTAAATTCAAATTTAGCGCGTCGGCGTCGCCAACACTGGTGGTGATGACGTCATCCCTCCCCCACTCGCGGGAGAACCAGGTACAACTGCCCAGGTGAATCCAATTCTTTCCTGCCGGCGTCCGGTGAACATCGGTGGTCGGTGCGGTTGGATGACTTTGCTTTCGCTTTTTTTTCTTGTGGAATTGATCTTCGGAATTGGTGAAGTACTCTTTTTTGGCGTTGTTGTTATTTTTGCTTTTTATTTAGGCGTTGCCATGTCGGATTCTAGTCCGTCGGGAGTTAGGTTTTGCATCTCAGGATGTAAACTAGATTATCCAAGTTAGAATATGATTCTCACACTAAATGTGTTTAAGTGTAGGGGACAGGTTTTGTTCAGCAGATCGAACAGTAACGAGTGTAGTGATTGGACTGATTCTCAATGGAGTTTTTTTAGTTCATACTCGGAGAATTAGCTAAAGACAGAATTAGAAAAGCAGCGCTTAGGGAAAGTAGACTTAGCTCCGCTTCGTCTTGCGATGCTTCTGTTCCTTCTGTTCCTTCTGTTTCTCCTCAAATTGTTATGTCTCCTTTAACTACACCTCCTATTCCTCCTACTAATAATCCGCTTCTCCGGCTTCCCGTGTAGTTTCTTCCGACACCATTGCCAGTCTGGAATCGAGGCTAGATCAGAAATTTTCGGTACTAGCGAATACGGTTTTTGCAACTTGGTAATTCAGTTAAGACGTTTTTGGAGAAAGCGGCTTCAGGTAAGAGTGTAGTTGAGGGTGCGTCTGTCTGTCCTGACACGTCTCCTAGACAAAGGTCACTGTCCAGCTCCCCCGCACCGGGGAGAAGACATACCGGAAGTCCAAGGGAGTCGATCGGGATTTGCCCACAGACAGGCGCCTCTCTTGTTGAGCCTGTTGCGCCTCAACAGGGCTCGGTTAAGCGTTGGAAAGGTGTTGCGGTCAGACGCCTTTCGAATGATTCAAGCGATTCGTCTCCGGTCGCGCGGCGCTCTTGGCGAGATTCGCCCGTTTCGCGTCCCTTAAAGAGGCGTTCAGGCGCCGATTCTTCGCCTCCTCCAGTCAAGCGGTATAAGGAGCCTGAGAGTAGGGTTGCGCCGCGACCATTAGCGGCTCGTTCGTCGTCCATCAATCTGTGCCTTTTTCGGCTCCATCTACTAGTAGAGATTGTGGTTTTTAGCGCTGTAGCTAGCAGTTCTAAGGGTGTTTCTTAGGCGCTTTTTCGTCTGTTACGCCTGATGCGCCTGTTTCGCCTCGAATTTCGGCGGCTCCGAGCGAGGCGCAAGTAGTTTTTTTTCCGCCTCCTGCTGAACATTTAGGCTCTTCCAAGCCTACGTTAACTGTTTTTGATTCGTCTCTGGCGCCTTTGCGCAAGCAGTTAGAGATGTTAACCAACTGGATGAATGAGTCCAAGGGTGGTTCGAAACCTTCAGATCCGGTTGTAGTTCCGTCTACTTCTTCGGCGGTATCGGAGAATGAAGAAGAAGTAGAGGAGGAGGATTCACATCACCCTCTCGTGTTATTCACGTCTCCTTAGATTTCTTCTGGTATCTTATCCAGATTATTTTGAGAAAGCGGCGCCCCGCGCTCCCCAACTTCGACTTTTTTGATGAGGAGGAAAAACTTCAGACCCTCTCCTCCCAAAACTTGTTCTATCTAAAGCGGTTAGACATTCGTTGAAAGAGACGGAGAAATGGATGTCTATGAAAAGAGACTTAGGGAAGGCTCTTTTTGCTTACCCTCCTCTAAGTTGCTTCGTAAGAGGTATAGGTTTTATGGTTAACTGGGGAAGCTCCTTCTCTGGGAGTTTCTGCCTCCTCCCAGGGAGACTTCTCCAGTTTAATCGATCCTCAGAAGATCTGCTTTCGCCGCAGCGAAAGTTTTCTTTACAGCGCCTGAGTTGGACCACGTTGTAAAGAATCAATTTAAACTTTTGGAAGTCTTTAGCTTCCTTGATTGGACTATTGGCGCTTTAGCGGCCAAGATCGAAGACTGTCCTTCTCTTTCTCAGGAGTTAGCGGAGGATTGGATTGGTGTTCTGTCCTCTGCGGACAAATCCATTAGGGATGGATGTGATGAGTTAGCTTCGCTCATCGCCTTTGGTACCCTTAAGAAAAGGCAACTTTGGTGCTCCTTTGCTTCTAAAAGGGTTACGTCCCAACAGAAGTCTGCTCTCTTGTTTGCTCCTTTTTGTGAAAGATAACCTCTTTCCAGACGATGTAGTGTTGTCAATTTCGTCTGCGCTAGATAAGAAATCTACTTCGGATTTACTGGCACAGTCTACTAAGAGACCTAAAGCTCCTGTGGAGACTGTTCCTTCGGTTTCTCCTCTGACCCAAGCGCCTTTTCGAGGGAGAAAAACCAGCGCTTCTTTCGGCCGAAGTCGAATTTGCGACCTCAGTCTAAGGCCTCGGCCAAGGTTAACAAACCTTCCAAATGAAAGCTCGGTTCTTCATGCACCAGTGGGAGCCAGGCTGGCGCTGTTTTGGGAGGAATGGGAAAACAGAGGAGCAGAAGCCTGGGTAGTGCAAGTACTCAAGTTCGGCTATCGTATTCCTCTCGTTTCACCTCCCTCGCTCTCACCTGTGCCAATTCCATTCCAGGCATACTCTCCGGGCTCAGACAAATTTCTGGCGCTAGCCGCAGAAGTGGAAGCGCTTGTTCTCAAAGAAGCGATAGAACAGATAGAAGAGGATTTTCCTCCAGGCTTTTACAATCGCCTTTTTGTAGTTCCCAAGTCATCAGGGGGCTGGAGGCCGGTTTTGGATGTGAGCGCCCTGAACTTGCATGTCCAGAAAACAAAATTTCATATGGAGACCACTCGGTCGGTTCTGGAGTCCATCAGACAGGGGGATTGGATGGTCTCTCTGGACATGCAAGACGCTTATTTTCACATTCCGATACATCGCGAATCTCGGAAGTACCTGAGGTTCATGTTCGAAGGCAAGGTGTTTCAGTTTCGGGCGCTTTGCTTCGGACTAGCACCGCTCCTCAAGTTTTTTCACCAGGGTTCTATCCCCCGATAGGAAGCTGGCTGCACATATTAGGAGTAAGAATCTCCTCTATCTGGACGATTGGCTTCTCCGGTCGGAATCAGAGAGTCGGTGCATGAAGGACCTTGGAACAACTCTGGATCTTGCCAGAAAGTTAGGAATTCTGGTCAACAACAGAAGTCCCAGTTGGTTCCATCTCAGAGCATCCTTTATTTGGGGATGATTCTAGAATGCTCAAGTTTTTCGGGCTTTTCTGTCCCCCGAAGAGGGTTCAAGGCTGTCTGGAGACAGTTCAGAGTTCTTGGACAAAAAGGTAAGTTCTGCCAATCAGTGGATGAGGCTCCTGGGCAAATTGACGTCAGTGGAGAAATTTGTGACGTTGGGAAGACTGCACATGAGACCTCTGCAGTTTTTCCTGAGAGCCTCTTGGTGCAGGAAGACACAACCAGACTCGATACCTTTCCTGTCACAGATCAAATAAAAAGAGGACCTAAGGTGGTGGCTCTCTCGAGCAAGGTTGGAAGAAGGGTTAGATTTTACGACCCATCCTCCCGAACCTACAGTTCTTTTCCGACGCATCGAACACAGGTTGGGGAGCCCTACTGGGAAATCAACGGACTTCAGGAGCTTGGTCGGAGAAGGAAAGAAGTTCCACATAAATGTAAAGGAACTGTTAGCAATTTCTTGGGCTCAGACAGTTTCGGAGCTTAGTAGAAGGTCGAGTAGTGGCAGTGCATTCCGACAACTCCACGGCTCTCTCGTACGTGCGGAAACAGGGGGGGACTCAGTCTTTCTCTCTGTACGAAGTAGCCAAGGATCTCCTCCTGTGGTCAAACGAAGCGAGGTTCAGCTAGTCCCGAGATTTGTTCCCGGGAAAGATGACGTCCTGGCGGACGTTAAGTTAGTCGTCAACAGCAAGTGTTACCTCTGGAGTGGACTTTGGACAACAAGATTTGTCAGAAACTTTGGCGCCTTTGGGGACGACCGTCAATAGACCTGTTTCGCGACATCAAGGAACAACCGTTCTTCATCTCTTTTGTTCGCCAGTCCCAGATCCTCTAGCTTGGTCGGTGGACGCAATGCTGTTGGATTGGGTGGGTCTGGAAGCTTATGCATTCCCTCCGTTCGGTCTAATAAGAGAGGTGCTGAACAAGTTTCATGTCGCACAGCAATGTAACGCTAACGTTAATCGCTCCTTTTGGCCCAGAAAGAGTGGTTCCCGGACCTTCTCCAGTTGTTAGTAGACTTCCCCAGACTTCTTCCTCCAGAGAAGTGGCTTCTCAAACAACCTCACTTCAAGAGGTTCCACCAAAACTTGTCCGCTCTAGCATCTGACAGGGTTCAGACTGTCCGGAATCTTGTCAGAGCGAAGGAGGGATTTTTTTCAAGAATGAGCTGCAGAAGCTATCGATCGTTTGTGGAGGAGAGAGTCTTCTAACAAACTCTATCAAGGGAAGTGGAGAATCTTCAGAGAGTGGTGTAGAAGTGCTAAAGTCTCTACTTCTGCGACCTCTTTAACAGAAATAGCAGATTTTCTTCTATTTCTTAGGAACTCTAAGAAACTGGCTCCTTCGACGATCAGAGGATATAGAGCCATGCTCTCTTCGGTCTTTCGACATCGAGGTTTTGGATATTTCCTCCAATTCAGATCTGTCGGACCTCATTAGGTCTTTCGAAACACTAAGCTCCCGCAAGATACAGTGCTTGGAACTTAGATGGTGCTTAAGTTCCTCATGGGGGGCCACCGTTTGAGCCTTTGAAGTCGGCTTCACTCAGGAACTTGACTAAGAAGGCACTCTTTCTTATTGCACTAGCTTCTGCTAAGCGTGTCAGCGAATTGCACGCTATAGACAAAAGAGTCGGTTTCTCTCAAGGCAATGCTGTATTTCGGTATCTTTGACCTTTCTAGCCAAAAATGAGAATCCTTCTAATCCTTGGCCGAGGAGTTTTGTGTAAGGAACTTATCTGATTTGGTTGGACATGAGGAGGAGGAAAAGGCTCTTATGTCCAGTCAGGGCTATAAGCAGTATCTGTTTGCCACTAAGGGTATTAGAGGACAATCTTCTAAGCTCTGGACCTCGGTTCAAAATCCCTCTCGTCCTCTTTCTAAGAATGCTATATCGTTCTTTATTAGAGACTTATCAGGGAAGCTCACTCGCAGTCCGAGAACGACAATCTTTCCGTTCTGAGAGTTAAAGCTCACGAGGTTAGAGCAGTGGCAACTTCTTTAGCATTCAGAAAGAATTTAATTTATCTTTAGCTTCGATTCTTCAGAGCACGTTCTGGAGATCGAATTCGGTTTTTGCGAGTCATTATCTCAAAGAGATAGAAACGGTTTTCGAGAATTGTAAAACGTAGGTCCGGTGGCGGTTTCTGGCATGGTGTTGGGAGAAACGGCACAGGGGTCGTCACCTCTATGCTAACTTTTCACCTTGAATAGGTTGTCGAGTTCAAGGGAAGCTGGGGGTACTGAGTACCTGGGATACTCACCAGTCTGTTAGGTCAGATTTTACAATGGTTGGGTATATGTGTTTTTAAATCTGGTGTTGGTGACAAATGTTTTGTATGATTGAATTTCTGGTCTTAGCCCAGGGCAAGGGCAATCTTTGTTGTTACTATCCTCCGTCAGTCAGCCCTTGACTCGCTTGAACTACGGAAGGATTCCACTCCTGTAGAGGCTAACTTTGGTCAAATTCCAATTCCTCTACATTAGTAAGAAGAGCACCGACCAGAGGCAGTAACAGTCTGCTGTAGCTCTCTTACAAGGTAAGGTACAACAGACACCTTGAGTGTTTACTGGTATTGCAATAAATGTAACCATTTAAAAATACTAGTGGTCCACTGAATCCCACCTTCCCATAAATGTGTAATCAGCTCTATAATTGTTCGGTAAGGGGACCACTACAATAAAAAATGAAATTTTCATTATTAAAATGAAGTTTTATTGTATACTTACCGAACAATTATGATTATACCCACCCTCCTCCCCTTAGGTGGACGGACGGGCAGAAAGAATTGGATTCACCTGGGCAGTTGTACCTGGTTCTCCCGCGAGTGGAGGGAGATGACGTCATCACCACCAGTGTTGGCGACGCCGACGCGCTAAATTTGAATTTAGTATCCTGCCGCTCGTGGAAATCACGGCTCTATAATTGTTCGGTAAGTATACAATAAAACTTCATTTTAATAATGAAAATTTCATTTTTAAAGCTGTACAGCAATGAAAGTTTTTGCATGAAATAAAGATTTAATGCTTGCATAATGATTTTGATAGTATGATTATTTAGCATAGATTCAAGATGGTTTATCATTAGGTCATGAGGTGCATTAATTACAGAATATTATTTTCATAATATAGAGTTGTTTCTATTGCAATACTAACTATTGCTATTAATGCAGAAGTATTCCTTAAAGTGAGCTGGAATTTTTCGTTGAATTTGGTGGGATGGTAGGTAACAGATAGGTTAAGGGGATGAGTGGGGAAATATCTTTCACATATGTCACCAAGCACTTTTTCTTCTGTTGCCATCTATTGAAAACATAGCGTTCCACTCCTTGCTATCTGATTGTTGAAGACACGTAAGTATTAATTGTAGAATGCTTTTTTTTCACAAATGAAAAGGAGAAAAAAGATGCACAAAGGTGTTGCAAGAGTACAGTGGACACCCCATATTCTCTTTCTCAAGATTTGCTGGTTTCTTTAAAGATCATATCTACCCATTTCATGATTAAATGGACTTTGTGAGGGGTTATAAGTATTTCATAGATTTGAGCTATTTTAGGGATGAGGTGGCCACCCTGTATAGCTTTTGCTAACACCACTTTTCTCATAACAACCCACATAAATATTCTTTCTTCAAGGGAAGGATTTGTGCCTGTGTCTCCCCAGTAAGGAGAAGTAGAGTGGGAAATGAAGGGTAAGTGATGTTCTCCAGCATCCTTGGGGATGACTACTTCCCTGGTAAAATTACCAAATTCTTGTCTTTCTGTCCTTGGTGTGCTGCTCCCTGTACCTTCTGTTTTGTTCATGAAACTTACCTGTCAGATATATATATAGCTGTATTCTCCGAAGTCCGACAGAATTTCAAAACTCCCGGCACACGCAGTGGGCGGCCAGGTGGTTAGTACCCATTCCTGCTGCTGGGAGGCGGATATCAGGAATCATTCCCATTTTCTATTCAGATTTTTCTCTGTCGCGGTAGTGAAAACACCTGTTTCCATTACCTCCGCCTAGGATTTTGAAACTTCATTAGCCGCTTAAGTATCCTACTTATTTTTTTGAATGATTGACTTGGATTTGTGGCTAGGCATACGCTATCATAATTAATTAAAAATTTGTTCATGAAACTTACCTGTCAGATATATATATAGCTGTATTTTCTGAAGTCGACAGAATTTTAAAAACTTCCGACACAGCAGTGGTCGGCCAGGTGGTTAGTACCCATTCCGCCGCTGGGAGGCGGGTATCAGGAACCATTCCCATTTTCTATTCATAATTTTTCTGTCGCTGGTGCTGAAAACACCTGTTTTCAGTACCTCCGTCCTAGGATTTTGGAAACTTCATTGCCGCTAAGTATCCTAATTGTCTTTTGATTTATTTACTTGGATTTGTGGGATTTGTGGCTAGGCATACGCTATCTTAAATTGATTTGAATTTGATTCATTTTTGCATAAATATCTGAATCTAGTTAGGCTAGTTTCAGACGGGGTTGTCTGCAAAGATATGGGTGGCTACCGAAAGCTTCGGTAGATCCGCACTTGGTATGTACGAGGGGTATGTGGGTCTTGCTTCTTTGTTGAGATTTGTCATGTAAGGAGTGTGAGACTTTGTCATTCCGTAAGGAAGAAGTATGATTCGTATGTACGCAATTAATCAGTAAACATGTCTAATTCCGTAAGGAAGACGTATGATTCGTAGTACGCAATTAATCAGTAACAAAAGTCAGGTAGTGAACCTGCTAACCTTCCTGTAGACTTTATTTTGCCTAACCCTGTAGTATGGCCTACGGGCTATGAATATGTCTACGAGAGGTGCTCGCTCTCCTTCATTGCTGTGAAGTGCTACTTCTGTAATTGTTACTCCTAACCCTGCAGTGTTGCCTTCGGGCCACCCTAAGCAGTGTCTGTAGAGGAATTGCCCTTTCTCTGATACTCTTTCGATTCGTATCTTAGAATCGAAAGTGCTTGCTTTAGAGAGTAAAAGTGAAGTGCAGAAGTGCAGTGATACCCCTTGTGTAGTGGAGGGTGCGTCAGATCGACCTCGTTTCGCCTCTAGGCCGGGACCTCTGCTTGACTCCCAGGACCCGGGGAGGGAGCATGTCGAAAGCCTAAGGAGGGTTACAAGGAACCCCCACCGATCTGGCGTGCCTTCGGCAGTTTCTGATGAAAATCCCCAGACTGCCAAAGTGCGTGCGCGTGCACGAATCCTGAAAGATTGCTTCTCGTCCTCCGAAGCGTCCTCCTCATGCAGGGGTTGGAGCTTTCGGAAGGACTCGCGCCCTCTAAATAGAAGCTTTATAGAAGAGGACGCTTCACGTCCTCTCTCTCTCTCTCGTTATGCGTTTCAGTGAGAAGTAAGAAGGCGAACGTCGCCTGAACTCGTGTCCGTCTTTCCACCGAGAAATACGTAAGAGAAGTCATAGTAGCAGGAAGCTTTTGAGAGCGGACGCCCGGGACGCTCGGATGGACTCCAGGCGCGCGCGGGTGCACGCCAAGTGCGCGCCAGTGGACGCCGAGCGCGCTCCAGTGGACGCCGAGCGCGCGCCCAGTGGACGCGACGCGTGCACCAGCGCTCTCCAGGTGTGTCGCCTGGCTGAACGTTTCTGTTGAACTCTTCAAGCTCTTGTTTCAGATATGGGCCTAAGGAATTTTTACCTCTACCTCCGGTGATACCTTCTACCTCACCTGCAAAGAATGTGAAGTAGGCAGTGCTTCGGAGGAAGTTTAAAGTGAACAGACTTCTTCTTCGAAACCCAGCAAGACATCGGGTTTCGTGAATTCAAGAGGTCTCTGTCAATTAATAGTGCTTTTCGCATAGGTGGATGGAGTTAAGGAAAGCTCAAGGGAAGATCTCGTTTGCTCTACTGCAACCTTTGCCATTCTGCCAATAAATTTAAGTTGCCACTACCGCAGTCAAGACTTTGCGATAAGGCAGTTACGGGTTATGTAAGGCTCGATGTCCTGCACGTCAGGACTCTCGGCAACGTTCAGTGGGATTCTTGCAAAGGCACTCATCAAAAGGACGCTCTTCAGGAAAGCGCAAGACAGGACTTCCTTTGCCATACTGCCAATAAATTTTAAGCTTTAGCAGGCATTAGTTGTGATACGGGAGAGGAAGCTGGTTGGAGAGTTTCTTCCTCTTCCCAGGATAATTTTGCAAGCTTTTTAGCCCATCTGAAAGGGTTTTTCAGATGATAGATTTTGTTAGTTTCTAGTCGGGACTACGCTGCCGAATTGAACATCGTCGTTCTACCTGCCGTAAGCCCAGTCTCTTAACAGGATTCTTGCCCCTTCCTCGTTTGAGACAGGAATCGGAAAAATTAAATGCTTGACTCCCTGGATTACGTTTTGTCAATTCAGTGACTTTCCCCCATTGACAATATACTTTCGTTTTGTCAAGTAAGTGGGTATCCCCACATTGACAAACATCTCATTAACTTGATATTGCGTAAGCGAATAAGCTCTTATTGACAAGATTCGGAAGAGCTCTCATTCGTCATTCACAGACTCGTACAAGAAATAGACTTGTAGACTACGTCAATGAACGCTTATGTCCAGTAACATAAGAAGCTTGAGCTGACTGCTTCGATTCTCTTAAGTTTTGTTCATGAAACTTGCCTGTCAGATATGTATGTAGCTGTATTTCCGAATTCAGCTATATATATGTCTGCCAGGTAAGTATGAACAAACTTTATTGTGATATAATTTCATATTTTGCCTTGCGTTATTTTACTTCTGGTTGGTTAAAGTCATATACGCTTGCTGTAGTTACCTCTTCGGATGGCAACCGAGAGGTCTATTGTCTATTTTAAGGACATTTATTCGTTACTCCCTGCAGCCTTCCAGGAGTTTCCGATTTATCTTTTACCGTTGTATGGTAGTGTTCTGACGACACAAACGCATCTATATATTTAGCGTTTTCTGTTTCGCTTAATATACCCAGCTTGAGAGTCTTTCGGCTCAAAAAATAACGGACCTATTTCTTCGTAGAATAGGGTAGCTGGCAACCCAGACATAAAGTTAAGAGACGACGTTCGTAAGCTGCTGGCTGCTGCTGTCACGCTGTGTCTGTCCTCCAGTCCAACCGAGCCAGTAAGCAGTAACAGATCGGGCGCTGTCATACGCGGTAGGTTACGTCTCTCTCTCCTGCGGGATTGACTGACTAACCGTATCTCTGGGCTGGCGGTTACGTCTCTCCTGCGGGATTGACTGACTAACTGTATCTCTGCCCTACAATCACGGACTTTAGCCTAAGATTGAGGGGATTTCTTACGTGAATGAATAAACACGTTTGCATTCGTTTTGCCTTACTATGTTCAACAGAGTTTATCTCAATCCTTTCAGTGCTCGTTACCGCACGGTATAGAACTACGAGTCTACCGCAACATTGCACTTTTATATGCTCTCCTGCTTAGGCAAAGCGCAGCCTTATTAGGGAAGTAAGCATACTCGGGGAGGGAATGGATGAGCTTGCTGGGGACCATTTCCTTCCTGAAGAAGTTTGTTTCCCCGAATAGACTGCAATTCAGACCACAGTTTTTTCCTACCGGGAAACTGAAATATTATTCAAGATCTAGGAATGATTCTGAACATCTCTCAGTGCGTTTATCACCTGATGTGATAGAAAGAAGGTGCCGGACATCTGGATAGGGTTTCAGATGTCCTGGATCTTAATCTGAAAGAAGTAAAAGCGATTCGGTAAGTCCCTCCAGTACCTCGTAACGAGTTTTTGGGAACCAGTGGTCCAGATCAACTCTGATATTCCACAGCTCTCTCATATCTTAAGAAGTATCTTCTCTCGGTCCTGTTCAAGTTTACGCAGAAAGCCTATTATAACAACAGGCGTAGAATGTAACGATCCTCTAGAGGTTCGTTACAAGGATTGCAAAAGTCCGTACGAATCGTCTCGATCGACGGCAGCAACTATTGACTTCCGAGTGAATCTTTCTTTAGAAGTAAGTTGAGAGTTGTGGAGACTTTAGGGACGCCCTTTCATTCTTCTCTTCGATATGTTGAGGACGAAGATTTGGCTTTCTTTCTTTTCTGCTCCCTTATTCTCGATCCGGGATCGGTACCATTAAAAACGCCATCCTATGATATTGAACGGGATGGATATTTAGTCTCTTTTCCCCTTTTTTCAATCGCTTAGGAAATGTAATAAGAGGATTTATGACGTCACAGGGAGCGACAATGACGCTGATCGCCCCATGTTGGCCTTCAGGATCCTGGATTCACAGAGGTCACATACTTCCTAGTTCACTTTCCAAGGACATTTTCCGAGAGAGTCGGTCTACTCTAACTCGAAAGGTACCTATACCTCCTCCCGCTCCTGAGTCTGACTACGTTCAGGCTATCGAGATGATTGACAGGAATAAGATTACCGTCTTCCATTTCCGTCTGAAGAATGGATAAGCTGGCAGTCACAACTATTAAAGAATACGCAAATATGTGTTGACGGCCTTTGGGCTCAGAGATTTGCGTCTGTTGTCAAACAACAAAGCCCTTCACGATCTTTGAGTTCTGTGGGAATCTCGAACCTCGCTCATCATCTACTTTTTGTCTCACCTGTTTTCTCGGAGTCAGACACTCGTGCGAGATCAGGCGACATATAGTAGCCCTGAGTTTCTTGTTGACGAAGTCGGTTGCGTTTATACACCCCGATGATCGTGTAACATGAGACCAGGTTGGACTGTCAGGCATTCTTCCTTCGGGACTGAATCGCCTTTTTGCTCCTCGCTCCTTTCTCCTGGCACCAGAAGCTCGAGTCAGGAGTTGATTCGCTGACGAGCGTTGGGTTGCGTTGATACAACCCCAAGGTTTGCTTAGATTGATTGAAATCGCCCAGGCCAAGTCCAGACACTCATCCTTCAGCGAAGAAAATAGTGCCTTATGGTCTTCAGGTACAGCCTTGCTGTCCTTGATTCGTCTGACTGGTCAACTGTCGGTCACCTGACTTTAGTACAGACGGACTGACTGTGCATGTCCAGATCGAAGCTTTCAATATGGAACTTAGACGTAGTCAGAAGTTCTTGATGTCAAAGTTCTTCGAACCTCTCCTACCTGTTAACTTCTTGCATGTGATCAGGAAGGCCTTCTTCTAACCACCCTAGAATACGACAAAGAGGGTTAGTGAGATTTTAAGCCATCGTCACAAGTTTTTGGCTTTAGAGAACACAAGGCGGTGTGCTCTCTAACCTTCCGTTGTGGCCTAAGAATGGTAACCCGTTTTGTCCTTGGGCCAGGAGCTTGGAAGCAAGGATGGCACAAGTTAGTGGGCAGGAGCGAGAGAGTCCTGTGCCCTGTCGGGTCTCTCAAGTTTTATCTACATAAAACTCAAGAAAGTCGAAGTCATTCGGGCAATCTGCAGTGTTCCGAAAAGACCAGACTTGCCCATATCGAAGAAGCAGCCTGGCTTTAGTGTTAAGGAGTTCTTTCAAAAATGCTCCTTCATTGTGTTTGCACAAAGATTTGAAATCTTTTTATCTGAATGCTCACGAGGTGAGGGCGCGGCCTCGGAAGCATTTCAACAGAGCATGGCACTCAGCAACATCCTGAGTACCATGTTTTAGCGAAGCAACTCTGTGTTCACTTCACACTCCCTGCGAGATGTGAAGATGGCATATGAGATCTGCTGCTCGCTAGGGCCATACGTGTCTGCAGACAATCTTGGGGGCAAGAAGTACCACTCATCCTATCCTGTAGAAAATGGTTAGGAAGAGCTCTTAATTTAGTTGTTGAGTCGCCGACAATGGCGACTTCTTAACTCTTAAGCCTTAGTTAACACACCTTAACTTTGGCTAGGTTGGTCAGGTGGTGATATATATATTTATATATATATATTTTTTATTTTACTTCTTAGCCCTCATGGTATGGTCAATAGGGTCTAGTCACGTCGTGGTCTCGCCCCTGTTGACACCGATCATCTGGAGTGCACCAGCTATATAGGTCTCTACCTCGCTGGCGGAACTCTAGTAGCACAAGCAGACTTACGTGGCAGTAACCACGAAGCCAGCTATGCTAACAGGTGGAACCAAGATGTAAATCATCTCATGCATTTGTTTCCCAAAATCCTTCTATTCTGTCCCTTCCCACCTCCAAAGGTGGGATTCAGCTATATATATATCTGACAGGTAAGTTTCATGAACAAAATGATATTGTTATGATACAATAAAGTTTGTTCATACTTACCTGGCAGATATATATAATCAAGTACCCACCCACCTCCCCTCAGGGACAGTGGAAATAAAATTATGAATAAAAAAGAAAAGGGAATGGTTCCTGATACCCGCCTCCCAGCGGCGGGAATGGGTACTAACCACCTGGCCGACCACTGCGTGTGTCGGAAGTTTTAAAATTCTGTCGGACTTCAGAAAATACAGCTATATATATATCTGCCAGGTAAGTATGAACAAACTTTATTGTATCATAACAATATCATTTTTTCATTGCATATGATGTCTGAATCTAGTTAGCCTAGTTTCAGACTTTGTTGTCTGCAACGGGTAAGGGGAGGCTACCGAAATCTTCGGTAGACACTCGCTTAGTATACATGACGTTTACATGTTTTCTTTGTTGAAAGATCAATGTAATTAGTGTAATGTTGACTGATTCCGAAAGAAGACGTATGATTCGTATGTACGCAAATTAGAGCGTGATAGAATCAGGAGGTCTTCCTCCACAGTACAGAAGTTAGGATAATGAACCTACTAACCTCCAGTAGACTTTATTTTTTGCCTAACCCTGTGGTATGGCTTACGGGCCTAGAGGAAGTTCTGTGAGAAGTAATGCCGGCTATTATGGTGGATTACATCAAGTAAGCTTGAAAAAGTGCTCGCTCTCCAATCAGTGTTGTGAGTGGTAGTGATGTTGATTTTGACCCCTAGTGTTGTGGAGGGGGCGTCAGATCGGTCCTATAATGCCTCTAGGTCTAAACCTCTGTCGACTCCCAGGACCAGGGAGGGGGGCAAGTTGAAAACCGAAGGAGGGTTATTCGGGAAACCCCCCAACCGATCTGGCGTCCCTTCGGCAGGATAAGGCTGCAAAGATCGTGCACGAATCATGAAAGATTGCTTCTCGTCCTCCGAGGCGTCCTCCCCGCAAGGTTGGAGCTCTCGAAAGGACTCGCGCCCTCTAAAAAAGAAGCTTCAGAGAAAGATGGATTGCACGTCCTCTCTCTCGTCAGGAGGGGGAGAGGTCAGAGTACTGATCTGGCGTCCCTTCGGCTTGACTTAATATCGATAAGCGTGACAAAGACGCAAAAAATGTCGCACAGGCGGCTGTCGTCTTGGTCAAGAGATTAAAAATGTCCTTAAGGCAGGACCCTCACGAGGACGCCTTTCGAGACATTCAACGCTCTATCGAGAGGAAGGAACGTCTTTACTCTTGTAGCAAGGATTGTTTTCTTGCTTTCCAAGACGCTCCCTCCCTCCTCCCTCCCCTCATGGCGCTATGTATACGTTATGTGACGTTCGCTTTACTACGAAACGGGATATTGTTCAAGCTCATAAGCTGACGTCCGGCAAGCTGATTTGCATAGTCAAACAGCTCGCCAAGACGCATCTTACTCGTCCCTAAGGGACGCTCTGTCAGCGGACAGAGATGACACTGGACAGACTATCCTAGTTTTCGACAGGAGAAGGGCAAAGAATTCCTCATACCCAAGAACACACAGGCGTCCTTTTAAATGCCCTTCTGCAGTGCGATGAGCGTGACAAAGACGCAAGATGTCGCACAGCGCCGTCGTTTTTGTCGAGTGGGCGAACGTCCTTAAGACTCGTCCTGATGACGATCACCGTACTTATGCTTAGGACGCTCGCGTTTCATGAGCGGCTCTCCCCTCGCCAGGAAGCCTCTCAAGTTACTCGTGTTGACGCACGTCATTCACTATGACGCTTCCCTTGATGTTCGTCGCTCTTCTATTCCGGACGCTCTTCAAGACGCTCAAAGAATGCAATCAGGACGTTCAGCAAGCACCTCGCGACGATGCCTTTCGGAACGCTCGGCGTTCCTTTTTTGAGCGCGTTTCTGGATATGTTCATTTACATTACTAAGATGCAAGATGTTGCACAGGCGGCCACCGTCTTTGTTAGACGGTAACGAAAGTCTTTAAGGCCGTCTTGGAGACGATAGCCTTACGTCTTCCTATGTGCTCTCACACTTCAGGAGCAGTCGTGCGGCTCTCCAGGACGCTTTTCGGGTGGCCTTTCAGAAGCGCTCGACGTCATAAACATTGATAAGAAGCTTTTTGGAAGACACTCGATGTCTTACACATCTGACGCTCGCCAGGACGCAGCGGACGCTCGCCAGGAGTGCGAGGACGCTTTTGAAGACGCTCGGCATCCTACAACGTCATGACGCTCGGTAGAGCCATTGCCAGGACGTTCTTCAGAACGATAGGCGTCCTACGCATCAAGACGTTCGGCAGGATTCCTGCAAGAACGCTCTTCAAGAGGGCGTCGTCGAAGAAGAGGAAGGAGTTTGGTCTCGTCAAGATGTCTACTTCGCTTTCTACGAAGGGAGCGTTTCAATAGAATCCATCACTTGATGAATTCCAGGAAAACTGTAAGCAGATTTCGGTGTCATAAAACGCCTCGTCTGCTTTCGGGATTGCGCTGCCGAAGGGGGGAACATTAAGGTCCTTCCTGTCGTAAGCCCAGTCTCTAATCAGGAATCCTGCCCCTTCCTCGATTTCTGCGGGAATCGGAAGGCTATATGCTCGAATTCCTGGATTACTTTCCGTCATGCAATTGGGTTAGTTTTTCTCATTGACAAAGTTCTTAATAACATTTTATCGCATAAGCGGATAAGTAACACAAAAATTTCGAAAGAGCTCTCATTCATTAGTCAGAGGCTCATCCAGGAAAAAGGACTTATAGACTACGTCCATGAAGTCTTATGTCAAATATCATAAGAAGCTTGAACTTTCCTTTTCGATCTTTGGTTCTCACTTGAGGATTCCATTTGAATAATATTATTCCTTCTCTTGGCAAAGAGAATGAAGACAGTCGATTTCCATTCTCTCTCTCTCTCTAGTCGAGGAAAGAATGTAGTAGAGAATTAGATGTTCAAGTGACTGCAATACTTATGTATTTATCTTCGCGTCATATATAATGTAAAGTTCAAGTCATACGCATATCGTAGTTACCTCTACAGATGGCAACCGAAAGGACTGTTATTTTAAGTGTATTTAATCGGTCCTTTCCTGCAAACTTCAGGAGTTTCCGTGTAAGGACAATGCTTGAAGGTATTGTTACAAAAACACCAACTCAGCTTCTGCATGTAGCGAATTATGTTTCGCTTAAATATGCCTGCTTGAGAATTTCCTTATGATCGATAATAGTAACGAACCTATTCCTTCGTAGAAGAGAGTAGCTGGTAACTCAGGCAGAATAGTGCGAAACGAGAGGTTGCTGTCATTGTGGATGACGCAGTATATTTAATCGGTACTCCCCGGCAACTTTCCAGGAGTTTCCGATTTAACATTTGGTTAATTAAGCGTAATGTTACGACAACACAAAATCAGCTTCTGTATATAGCGAATTCTGTTTCGCTTAATATGCCAACTTGAGAGTTTCTGTTCAAATAATGGAAAATCTATTCCTTAGATGAATGAATAAGCTGGCAACTCGGCATAAGACTGCGAGAAGGTGAACATAAGCTGCTGCCTGTAACTGTCACAGTGTCTCACACTGTCACCAACTCAGTGTTAGGATTGAGACTTTGTAGTGGAGCCTTTAAATCTTCTCCAAACACTTCAGTATGTTGTGAGAGTGGCGAACCCCCATTATCCGTACATCGTGATCTTGTAACAATGAGAAGTGCTTTAAAGATAACGTCTACTGATTCCCCACAAAAAAAACTATTTGGCATGCGATATATTTATTAGTAATCACGAACCACCTTTTCCAATAAGAGCTAATAGGTTATTGGAATCTTATTGGCCTTAGAGTAAATATACTCCCACCCGCAAATTATCCACCTCCATGGATGATGAAGAAAATCAAAGTATGTTCTAACCTTTATCATCTATCAAAAAAGCAAAAAAATTATACTTCAGATCGCTATAAACAGTATACATTAGAACACATTCGAAGTAAAAGGCCCACATAAAGCAATATACACTGATGGATCCAAATCTTCTGCAGGAGTTGGTTGTGCTGCAGTGGTCATCATACAAAATAAGTCAGAATTCATTGCCAATTGAAGCAACCGTCTTTACTGCTGAGGTTAAACAGCAATATAGGTTGGCAATCATCAAATAAAATTGACAATAATAACTGAATAATAAATTTGTAATATATTCTGACTCAAGAAGCGCAATTGAATCCCTCAAGAGTTATTCACATAAGAACCCTTTAGTAAAGGAAATTAAACAAATCATCAATAAATTATATTCACGTGGGGTTAACATTGAAATATGCTGGATTCCTGCCCATGTTGGAATCCAAGGTAATGAAAAGACAGATGAAAAGCCAAGTCTGGGATAAATTCACCAATTTTTGACAATAAATTGCCTGCTACAGATTATATAAACTCAGTGAAGCAGTGCATAAAAACAAAATGGCAAAATCTGTGGATAGTGAAGCAAACACCAATAAATTAAAGTGCATCAAACAGAAAGTAGACTTGTGGAATACATCAGTACAAAATGAAAACGAGCTGAAGTAATATTAACAAGATTACGAATAGGCCACACAAGACTAACTCACGAGTATCTAATGATAACTCCACAAGGGAACATCCCTCATTGCAATGTGTGCAATGCAATTTTAACAGTCAAGCATATTTTATGTGAATGCCTAATTTTTAATAGAGAGAGAAATTTATATTTAGGCAATAAATCATTATCAGAAATACTATCAGAGTCAGATCATTTTCTTTATATAGAATATTAATATTTTAAAAAAGACTAATTTGATTATAACGATTTAACATATACCATTTTAAATAGACGACTTTTGTCATTATTATCTATTTCAGTCTTTTATAAGTTCAATTCATATTTTTTAATTCCAACCTCATCATATCACTTAATAATCCCCTCATTTATCATTAATTATTATAATTCATTAACTTCATTCCATACCATTCCATGTTGTAGACATAACATTTTATAGCGTATTTTTTAAATAATTTTCTCCCGAATATTTCAGGCCAGCACTGTAAGAGTCTGATTAGACTCATTGGGCTGGTAAATCTTAACTTTATAATAATTATAATAATAACTCAGTGTTAGGTAGCTCGTTGTAATGCTCAGTCGGGTACTCTCTCTCTCCCGCGGGATTGATTTACGAACCGTATCTCTGCCCTACAATCATGACTTTCGCCTCGGGTTGAGGGGATTTCTGGTAATCATGAATAAACGACTTCCTTTTGCTAAGAAATTTTCAACAGAGATATCTCTTAGACATGTTCGGCGCGCTGCACCGCACTGTAACAGAATTCTGTACGAGTCTACCGCAGCATAGCACTATAATAATGCTCTCCTGCTTATGCAAAGCGCAGTTCCTTATTAGGGAAGGAAGCATGCTTAGTGAGGGAATGGATGAGTCTGCTGGGGACCATTTCCTCGCTGGAGAAGCTTGTTTCCCTGAATAGACTGCAATTCAGACCTCTACAGTTTTTCCTACAGGAGAACTGAAATAACATCAAAGATCTAGAGATAATTCTAAACGTCTCTCAATGGGTTAAGGATCACTCAGGTGATACTGAGAGGGAGCCAGGCATCCGGACAGAGGTCCTGGCACATAATCTAAAAGAATTGGAAGCAATTTGGTTGGCTCTCCAGTTCCTCGAAGAGTGAGGTTTTTGGTCGAGTGGTCCAAATCATCTCAGATAATTCCGCAGCTCTCTCATATCCCAAGAAAAGAGAGATGGTTATCGGCATAGCACGGAAACGTAACGATCCTTAAGAAGGTTCGTTTACACGATTGCACGTCCGTGCGGATCTTCTCGATCGACGGCAGCAACTACTGACGTTTGAGTAATCCTCGCTTAGAAGTATGTCGAAGAGTTTGTGGAGACTTTGGGGACGTCCTTTCGTAGATTTTGCAATATTGAAGACGAAGAAGCTTCCTCTACGTTGCGCCCTTATTCTCGATCCGAGAGCGGTAGCCAATAGACGCCATCCTATAGTATGGAATGGGTATAGTTGGTTAGCCCTTTTCCCCTATTCAAAAGCTTAGGAAATGTAATAAGATAATCGTGGCGTCAGAGGGAGTGAGAAAGACGCTGATCGCCCCATGTTGGCCTTCGAGAGGCTGGATTCACAGAGGTCACGTCCTTCAGAGAGCACTTTCCAAGGACCCTTCCCGAGAGAATCGGTCTACTCTAACAGCCTCACTTCGAGAGGTACCTAAAATCTCTCCGCTCTGAGTCTGAATGCGTTCAGACTGTCAAGAAGCGAGAGGATCTTCAAGATTAATTGCAAGTCTCATTGCCAAAGCAAAGCAGTGCTGCATATTTTGCAGTGTACCCAATCGGAGTGGGCCGTTTCTGGACATAGGGCAGGAAGAATGACTGTTCCTCCACCTCTGACCTCTGTGAATTACTTTTCCACCGCCTTCCCATTCCGTCTGAAGTATGGGATAAGCTAGCAGTCCCAACTATTGTAGAATACGGAAATATGTTGACGGCCTCTAGGCTCAGAGATTCGGATCTGTCAAACAACAAAGCCCGTTCACGATCTTTGAGGTCTGTGCAAATCTTTGAAATTTTTTAGATCGAAGCTTCCGGCATGGAACTTAGATGTAGTCTGAAGTTCCTGATGTCAAAGCATTTCGAACCTCTCCTTTCTGTAAACTTAATACACGTAACCAGAAAGGCTAATTTTCTAACCACTCTAGCTACGGCAAAGATGGTTAGTGAGGTTTTTAGCCATCATCAGAGGTTTTGGCTTTAGAGGACATAATTCGGTGTCCTCTAAGCCTTCCGTTCTTGCTAAGAACGAAAACCCGTCTAACCCTTGGCCCAGAGACCTGGAGATCAGGGAGGCTGGCACAAATTATTGGGCAAGAGCCACAGAGAGTCCTGTCCCCTGTCGGGACTCTCAAGTTTTATCTTGATAAAAACTAAAGAAAGTCGAGGTCATTCGGACAATCTGCGGTGTTCCGTAAAAAGACCAGACTTGCCCATGTCGAAGAACGCCCTGGCGTTATTTTTAAGGAGTCTTTCTAAGAGGCTCATTCGTCATGTTTGGAACAAAGATTTGAAACCTTTTAAAGTAAATGCTCACGAGGTGAGGGCGCGGCCTCGGAAGCATTTCAACAGAGCATGACACTCAGTAATATCCTGAGTGCCACGTTTGAGCGAAGCAACTCTGTGTTCGCTTCACACTCCCGACGGGATGTGAAGACGACATATGAGATCTGCGAGTCGCTAGGACCATACATATCCGTAGAAATATATTGGGAGGCAGGAAGCAGCACGAATCCTATCCTATAGAAAAAAAAGGGATAGGTGTGCCTTTTTTAACTTTGAAGGGTTGGTCGCTTGAGGCGCTTTCCCTTTCGTTAGCCTAGAAGTTATGGGACTAACTTCGATAGGTTAGGTCAGGTGGTGGTTTTAGCTTCGTTGCCCTCACAGTATGGTCAATATGGTCTAGTCACATTGTGGTCACGCTCCCGTTGACAGATCATCTAGAGCGCACCAACTACACAGGTCACTACCTTGTTGGCAACTCTAGTAAAGCAAAAGCAGACTTCGGTGACAGTAATCAAGAAGTCAGCTATGCTAACAGGTAAGGAATCAAGATGTCAATCATCTGCACTTGAGGTGTTTCCTAATCCTTCTATTCTGTCCCTTCCCACCTCCAATGGTGGGATTCAGCTATATATATATCTGACAGGTAAGTTTCATGAACAAAATGTTATTGTTATGATACAATAAAGTTTGTTCATACTTACCTGGCAGATATATATAATTAAAGTACCCACCCACCTCTCCTCAGGGGACAGTGGTATGAAAAATCTGAATAGAAAATGGGAATGATTCCTGATATCCGCCTCCCAGCAGCGGGAATGGGTACTAACCACCTGGCCGCCCACTGCGTGTGCCGGGAGTTTTGAAATTCTGTCGGACTTCGGAGAATACAGCTATATATATATCTGCCAGGTAAGTATGAACAAACTTTATTGTATCATAACAATAACATTTTTACAGTTTCCTGTAGGTCTGGGAAGGGTATGGGTTTTAGGGAGATAGCCCGCTACCAGCTGTCTCTGATGACAAGTAGGTAATACGTATTTGGGACACGCTCTCATCAAGCAGAACCCTGATCTTTGTGCTTGTTCACCACCAATCATAGATTCAGTAGTTTTTTTTTTTTTTTTCCCCTCTCTGTGGAACTTTTTATTGGTGGTCCAGATAAGACCCCATTGTGTCCAGTGCTAGCCAGTTGGTACTACACAAAATGGAGCTGACCTCTTATGCTGGAGTGATGGCTCTTCTTTATCAGTATCAGCAATTACAAGATGTCCAGGAACACCTTTTTTTGTCTGGCTTTGTTCTGCAATCAGGTGGGTTTAAGACTCCACAACCGTTGAATAGGACAGCTGTCCATTTCAGACATAGGTGGTTAGGTTCATAGTAGCTAATACCTCAAAACTCTCACTGGGCATAAAAAGTATCTCATCTGGCTCTTCCATCATCTGTGAGGCAGGAGCCAGGTTAAATGCTTGCTTATCTACACTCAGATGCAGGTACCCTACTGGATTAAGCATCCTGAATTAAAATTGAGGCTCCGAAGGTATGTTAAAGTAATTCGTTTTTTGTAGGTATGTAATCCATAATCTTATATGTATTGTAATTCTACTTCAACCACTCAGTGTAGCCCCTGCTACCAAAAGGAAAATGCTGAATGTCATAGGCAAGAGGGTTTTCCCTTTCTCGTCTGCCTACCTCCAATTAACCACCTTGTTACCAAGCTTTAATGACTGATTCCTGCTCATGCTGAGGAATACTCTTCATAAAAGACTGGTTTGTATGCCAAAGAAATAGTACAAATTACATATTGTACTTCAAAAATGAGTGTTATGTATATAGAAACTTGAGTTCTTTATTTTCACCACATATCCTTATACATATAAATATGTGAGTTACAGATATTAAACGCATGAGATTTTAAGGTTTTTATCATTTAAATGTAAACTTAATATTTCCAGGTCCAAGATGGGCATCATGGAACTTAGGCATTTTCCTATGTATCCGCTGTGCAGGGATCCATCGAAACTTAGGAGTTCATATATCAAGAGTAAAAAGTGTCAATCTAGATACGTGGACACCACAGCAAGTAGCTGTAAGTCACTTTTTTTTTATGCATGCCAGTAGACATTGATGATATACATTACATATCATTTGATAGTCCTTGTCAAGCATCGAACCTCCCAACCAATTTGACAGTTGATTGTTTAGAATTTGGAATCAGCTCTCGAATAGTATTATCAGATAACTAGTTGCAAGTTTTTTATCATCATCATCTCCTCCAACTCTATCTATTAGGATAGCTTGTGTGAAATTTTGCCACGCCTGTCTTTCCTGTGCTTTGTAATCCACAAATCTCCTCTTATCCCTTGCCTCTTTTGTCACTGTCCTCATCCAAGTAGGTTTGGGTCTTCTAATTCTTTCTTGTGCCCACAGGATCCCAGTTGACACTGTCATGTACTGTTCTCCTTTGGGTTGAGCGAAGGAGATGTCAGAGCCATCTCCATCTCCCTCTCAACATTATCTCATCTAGATATGGAACTTCAGTAATTTCCTTTTTTATGTTATTATTTCTAACTCTTCCTTGTCATTTGACTTATTCATTTGAAAGATTTGTTCTCAAATGACAAAATCTTTAAGATTTAGTTTCCTGGTCATGCCAGGATTCACTAAATTCTCTATCAAGAAAGCCTGTACTGGACATCATTGTTCCTAAGCACTTGAAACATTCAACTTCTTCAATCCTTACTCCATCTGACGCTATTCCAACCCTTTGTGCTTACTCTGTCCTTGTTACTGTTGGTTTTCTTAGATTTATTTTGAGATCCATTTGTATAGGTACACAGCCAACCAAGCTAAAATTGTTAATCATGTGGTTTTAAAATGTCGTTATCTGCATATTTTAAAGACTTAGCTTTTTGTTGGTGCTCCACACCAAATTTTCTCTTCTTTAGGGTTGTTTTTTTTTTTTTTTTTTTCCTCCATAAAATTGGTAAGAAGAGCAAACAACAGATGAAGTAACTGTCCTTTGTGGCACTTCAATATTCACTGAAAATTCACTTGGGACCTCATCAGCATTTATTTTTGCAATAATTACTTTGTCCAAGGATGATTTAATTTTTAAGAGGGATTCCATAATGATACAAGACCCTTCATAAATTGGGTTTGTGGATGGTGTTAAATGCCTTAATAAAATTAATAGAAACCATCAGACATAAATAGTAGCCAGTCTGTGTAACTCCTGTATTTTCTAGAATCAATGTGTTCTCTCCAAGGTTTTTATCAATTTCTTTCTCCAGTCTATTAAGAATTAGCATGCAGAAAACTTGCAGTTCAGTCCACTTCAATGCAGTGCCTTTATAGTTACTGTACCACATTGTCGGGTCACTTTCTTCAGTACCTTTTCTGTGTTCCATTTCCCAGTCATCAGGCTTTGTTTTCTTATTCCATATCCTACCCAACTGTTTAGTTAGTATTTGAGTTGTCATTTGAGGTTCACTTAAAATCATCTACATAGTGATTCCATCTTAGTCTGGTATTTTCCCTTTCTAAGTTGAATTGTTATTGATTCCAAATAAAAAATTGTGAGTTCATTTATTAGTGCTTAGAAGTCTTCTTAAGCTTATGTTATATTCATTAAATTATAATCCTTTTACGTATTTGATGTTCATAACCTTGCAAAAATGTTTTGCCTCACATTGCCTTCTTGTTCTGATGTTAATATTAACTCATCCTTCCTGTTAACAGGTATTACTATTTGAGATGAATCTTACCTACTGTTAAATTTAGCTATACAGTGGACCCTCCTGCATTCGCATTCTCCAGATTCGCGGATTCACACATTTGCGGATTTCTCTCGGGAACGTTTCCCCGCATTATTCGCGTAATATTCGCACATTCGCAGTATTTTTCTATGAGAAATATCCACTAATTCCTGGTTTGTTCATGCCACTTACCTGACAGATAAATATATAGCTGTATTTTCTGAAGTCCGACAGAATTTCAAAACTCGCGGCACATGCAGTGGGCGGCCAGGTGGTAGTACCCATTCCCGCCGCTGGGAGGCGGATATCAGGAACCATTCCCATTTTCTATTCATATTTTTTTCTGTCGCCGGTCGGTAAACTACTGTTTACAGACCTTCGCCCAGGATTTTTTGGATTTGACTCGCATTTAAGTATCTGATTGACTTTTGGTATTGATTTTGGATTGTTGGATTGGCATACGCGATAGTGGACTGTTTTTTGACTTTGGATTGGCTTTTCTGTAAAAGTGATGTCTGGATCAAGTGCAGTGAGTTTCAGAGTGTGTGTGAGGAGTGATTGTAAGGTGAGGCTACCGAAATCATCGGTAGACCCCCACACAGTATGTATGAGTTGTAGGGGCATATTTGTTTGGTGGATGATCGGTGCAATGAATTTGTTGATGGATTGGCCGATGATGATTGGAGGGTGTATGATTCCTATCGGCGTAAATTGGAACGCGATAAGATCAGGAGGTCTTCCTCCAGGAGTGGTTCTACCAAAGGTAAGGGTGATAATATTTCTCCTGCAATAACACCTGTAGATTTTGCATCTCCTAAACCTGTGTTGCCTTCGGGCCCTGAATCTGTCTCGGGAGAAGGTAATGCCCTCTCTCTTATTTTGGAGTCTCTACGTACTCTAGAGACCAAAGTGAAAGCCTTGGAAACTGGCTCAGTGCAAGTGCGTGATCGTGCCCCTAGTGTTATGGAGGGGGCGTCAGATCGGCCCCATAATGCCTCTAGGCCTAGACCGCTATCGGACTCCCAGGAATCAGGGAGGGGGTATGTCGAAAGCCGCAAGAGGGTTACGGGGGCTCCCCACCGATCTGGCGTCCCTTTGGCAGGCCTTGTTGCAAAGTCCCAGGCTGTCAAGGAGCGCGCACGGGCGCGCATCCCTGAGAAGCAGGTAGTTGTGCCTGTGAGAAGGAAGGAGGCGTCCCCTCGCCCCTCGTCTTCTCGCAGGATCAGCCCTGCTCCCTCTGTTCGTTCCTCTCCAACGAAGAACATTCTTTTGTCCCTTCAGGACCAGCTATCGACGCTTATGGCTCAGAGGACTCGCCCAGCAGCAGTCGAGCCTAAGCGGAGGAAGGACCTTAGACTGCCTGTCAAGAGGACGAAGCAGTCTCCTTCTCCTTCTCCTTGCTCGTCTCTTTCGCCGATTGCATCTCCTTCGGCGATTCGCCGATCTCGTTTGCCCGCTAAGAAGACGGGTTGTCAGGACGCTTTCGTTCCCTCTCGACGTCATGGGCAGGCTGCTTGCCGTGATTTTCGGGAGGACGCTCAGGACGCTTTTGGGTGCGCTCAGGACGCTTTTGAAGACGCTCGGCAGGACGCTTCGGGGGACTCCGGCCAAGAAGAAGACGTACACCAGGACGCTGGGTTGCGCGCACAGGCGCGTATACCTGAGAAAATGTCTACCTTTTTGTTGAGGAAACGTAAGGACGCTTCTCTTGCAAGTGAGGCTGCCTCGGGCGTCACTAAGGACGCTCATCGCCGTCAGGACGCTCTGCCTCCTTCGAGCGGTAAACGCCACAAAGAAGACAGCCTAGAAAAGGCTTCTACCAGTAAACATCGGGGGTCTTTGATTAAGGCAAGACCCGATAGACGTACGCCCTCTCCGGAGAGGCGGTCTCCTCTTCCGATTAGGGAAGAAGGAGAGTTGAGTAGTCCTGCTGACTCTGTTGAAGAGGAAGCTTCTGCTGCCTCTTCAATCTCGGACTATAAAGTTCTTGTGCGGCTGTTGTGTTCGTCCTTCGAGGACAAGTTCCAGCCTGCAGCTCCCAAGTCTCCTCCTTCGCAGTTTTCATCCTCTAAGACTTGTAAGACCCCGGAGTTTGTCAAGATGAAGACTTCGCTCTCCACTAAGCGGGCATTCAAGAAACTCCAAGACTGGATGGAACGAAGGAAGGATCAAGGCAAGACAACTTTCGCCCTTCCTCCCGCTAGACTCAGCGGTAAAGGAGGTATGTGGTATAAAACCAAAGAAGACGTTGGTGTGAGAATCCCTTCTTCAGCACAAGGGGATTTCTCCAGCTTGGTGGATTCTCAGAGGAGGTCCCTTTTATCCACTGCTAAAGTGACCTGGACCCCTACGGAGAACGGACCATCACTTTGAAGGGGCTGCTCTGGACTCTTGAAGTATTCAACTTCCTAGACTGGTGCGTGGGAGTTGCTGGATCTGCAATCGAGAAGCCCAGAGTCTCTCAGTCTGGGGGAGCTGTCCAGCGTGCTATCATGCATGGACAAAGCCGTCAGGGATGGTTCAGAGGAGCTGGTCTCTCATTTTGGAACGGCCTTATTGAAGAAGAGAGCTTTGCTGTGCGAAGAAGAGAGCTTTGCTGTGCAATTTCACGGCTCGATCAGTTACTCCAGCTCAGAAAGCGGAGCTGCTCTTTTCTCCTCTTACGAGCCATCTCTTCCCCCAGACTTTGGTTAAGGACCTGGCAAGCAGTTTGCAAGAAAAGGCAACGCAGGACCTCTTAGCCCAGTCCTCGAGACGTCCGGCAGTTCCTTCCACTTCTTCGGCTTTTGTACGACCGCCGAAGAAGGTTAAGCCCTTTCGTGGGGCTCCTCCCTCGAGAGCAGCTCCTCGAGGGAGAGGGCTTTCAAGAGGAAGAGCTTATTTCAAGCCAAAGCCATCCAAGTGAGATGCATGTCCTTCAGACACCAGTTGGAGCCAGACTGAAGTTCTTTGCGGGAGCATGGAGAGAGAGAGACACGGACCCTTGGTCCCTCAAGATCGTGGAGCAGGGGTACAAGATCCCCTTTTTAGATCTTCCTCCTCTTTCTACGACTCCCAGAGACCTTTCTCCATCCTATCAGGGAGAAAGAAACAAGTTTTATTCGATCTTCTACAACAAATGATCGAAAAAAGAGCGGTGGAACAAGTCGCGGACCCGGGGTCTCCAGGCTTTTACAACAGGATTTTCCTAGTACCAAAGCAGTCGTCAGGTTGGCGTCCAGTCCTAGATGTAAGCAGGCTCAATCTTTTCGTGGAAAAGACCAAATTCACAATGGAGACGCCTCATTCTGTTCTGGGAGCCTTGAGACTGGGCGACTGGATGGTGTCCTTAGACCTGCAGGACGCGTACTTCCACATCCCAATCCATCCTCTTTCAAGAAAGTACCTAAGATTCGTCTTGGGCAAAAAAGTGTGGCAGTTCAGAGCTCTTTGTTTCGGCCTGACCACGGCTCCAATGGTGTTCGCCGTAGTCATGAAAAATGTGGCGAGGTGGCTACACTCTTCAGGGATAAGAGTTTCCCTTTACCTCGACGACTGGCTTATCAGAGCTTCGTCGAGAGAGAAGTGTCTGAAGGACTTGCAGTTCACGTTAGCCCTAGCGAAGTCCCTGGGACTTCTTGTCAACCTCGAAAAGTCGCATCTGACCCCGACACAGTCCATCGTGTATCTGGGGATTCAGATGGATTCAGTGGCTTTTCGAGCGTTTCCGTCCCAGGAACGTCAGCGGCTAGGATTAGAGAAGATCTCGGCCTTCTTGGGGAAAGAAACTTGCTCGGCGAGGGAATGGATGAGTCTGCTGGGCACCATTTCATCGCTAGAAAGGTTTGTTTCCTTGGGAAGACTGCACCTCAGGCCTCTCCAGTTTTTCCTTACGGACGAATGGAAGGTCAAGGACGATCTCAATGCAATCTTGACAATATCACATCCAATAAAGAGCCATCTAAGATGGTGGTTCGACCCACAGAAACTACAGGAGGGCTTGTCCCTAAGTCTTCTGAGCCCCAACCTAGTGTTGTTCTCAGACGCTTCCAATCGGCGGGGCTGGGGAAGCAAGTCATCGCGGGCTGGAAGGGAGGCAACACTAGAGGGGAGGAAGTGTCAGGCTCCTGGAGAGGGGAACAGGTAGCCTGGCACATAAATGCCAAAGAGCTAGCAGCAATCTTTCTGTCTCTGCAGTTCTTCGAAGGGAGTTTGATGAACAAGATCGTTCAAGTAAACTCCGACAATACCACAGCACTCGCTTATTTGAAGAATCAGGGAGGAACACACTCCAGGTCTTTGTTTCACCTGGCGAAGGAGATTCTGCTGTGGGCGAAAAGAAGAAAAGTTACGATCCTGACAAGGTTCATTGCAGGAGTGCAAAACGTCAGGGCCGACCTTCTCAGTCGTCGGGAACAAATCCTACCGATGGAATGGACCTTAAACAAAGACGTGTGTCGAGACCTTTGGAGGTTGTGGGGACGTCCTCTGGTCGACTTATTCGCGACGTCAAGGACCAAGAGACTTCCTCTGTATTGCTCACCGGTCCTAGATCCAGAAGCAATCGCTGTGGACGCGTTGCTTTGGAATTGGACGGGCCTAGATCTGTACGCCTTCCTGCCATTCAAGATCATAGGGGAAGTCATGAGGAAGTTTGCGGCTTCAGAAGGGACGAGGTTGACCCTTATCGCCCCGATGTGGCCAGCGAGAGAATGGTTCACAGAGGTCATGTCTTTCCTTGTAGACTTTCCAAGGACGTTGCCCTGGAGGAAAGATCTACTCAAACAGCCTCACTTCGAAAGGTATCACCAAAACCTCTCCGCTCTGGGTCTGACTGCGTTCAGACTATCGAAAAGTTGGCCAGAGCGAGAGGTTTTTCGAAAGCAGCGGCGAGAGCAATCGCAAATGCAAGACGTGCATCTACAAGAGCTGTATACCAATCGAAGTGGGCTTCCTTCAGGGCATGGTGTAAAAAGGAGGGAGTTTCCTCTTCCACGACCTCTGTGAACCAGATAGCCGATTTTCTGCTCTTTCTCAGGAATGTACAGAAATTAGCAGTCCCTACCATCAAGGGATATAAGAGCATGTTGTCAGCGGTTTTTAGGCACAGGCCTGGACCTTTCTGACAACAAAGACATTCATGATCTCTTAAAATCTTTTGAGACTTCAAAGATTCCCCAAACGAGACCGCCTTCATGGAATCTTGACGTGGTTCTTAGGTTCTTAATGTCGAGTCCTTTTGAACCTCTTCAAGCAGCGTCTCTTCGAAACTTGACAAGGAAGGCTCTTTTCCTAACTTCTCTGGCGACGGCTAAGAGAGTTAGTGAAATACAAGCTTTTAGTAATCTAGTGGGATTCAAAGGAGACAAGCTGTCTGCTCTTGAGCCCAACTTTCTTGGCAAAGAATGAAAATCCTTCTAACCCTTGGCCGAAAAGCTTCGAGATCAAGGGTATGTTCAAGTCTGGTGGCCAAGAACCAGAGAGAGCCCAGTGCCCTGTCAGGGCTCTCAAGTTCTATGTGCATAGAACAAAAGAGGTAAGAGGTCCCTCAGGTAATCTCTGGTGTCGTGAAGAGACCAGAGTTACCTTTATCATAAGAATGCTGTTGCTTTCTTTCTGAGGGACGTCATTAAAGAGGCTCATTCATCTTGCCAGAAGACTGATTTGAGCCTCTTACGAGTGAAAGCTCACGAAGTTAGAGCTGTCGCTACCTCTCTTGCCTTCCAAAAGAATATGTCAATCAAGGACATTCTTGATGGCACCATTTGGAGGAGCAAACTCTGTCTTCGCCTCACATTACCTAAGGGATGTGAGAACGATTTTATGAACGACTGTAATTCTCTTGGGCCATACGTTTCTGCAGACACAGTCTTGGGGGCTAGAGGTAGCTCTTTCCCTATCCCTTAGTTAGGTTTAGGTTAGTTTTTACTGTTGTGTTTTTAGGTTGCGGTGAGTCTGTTGAAGATCTCCCATCCCTTAGTTTAGTATTCAAGGGTCTTTGGATAGTTGGTCAGGTGGTGGTCATTGCTTCGTTGCCCTCATATGTATGGGCTCGATGGTCTTGTCACGTTGAGGTCACATCCCCGTTGAAAGATCATCCAGAGCGCACCAGCACTACAGGTCTTCACCTGGCTGGCAACTCTGATTAAGCAAAAGCAGGCTTAAGTGACAGTAATCACAGAGTCTACTTTGCTAACAGGTGAGGAACCAAGATATACATCATCTACTTAATTTAAGTTTCCTATAAATCCTATTCTGTCTCTTCCCACCATCCGAAGGTGGGATTCAGCTATATATATATCTGTCAGGTAAGTGGCATGAACAAAATGTTATTGTTATAATACAATTAAGTTTGTTCATACTTACCTGGGGGCAGTATATATAATTAAAGTGCCCACCCTCCCTCCCTCAGGAGAGAGGGGCATTAATAAAATATGAATAGAAAATGGGAATGGTTCCTGATATCCGCCTCCCAGCGGCGGGAATGGGTACTACCACTTGGCCGCCCACTGCGTGTGCCGCGAGTTTTGAAATTCTGTCGGACTTCAGAAAATACAGCTATATATATATCTGCCAGGTAAGTATGAACAAACTTAATTGTATTATAACAATAAAATTTTTTTGGATCAAGTTCATTATAAAATGCACTTTTTGTGATAAAACTATTAAGAAAACGAAGTAGTATAAACATTTTTAGTGGGTTTTTCTTGAGTTTTAACTACCAAAATAGGCTGTTTTTAGTGTTTTCATAGGGGTTCCAAACATTCGCGGGTTCTAACTATTCAAGGGGGGTCTGGTACGCATCCCCAGCGAATATTGGCAACCACTGTATCTCCCCACCGATCAGGCGAATCTGCATTCAAACAAAAAAATTGAATGGCTGCCCGGATGACTGTCTAGTTTACCTGTTCTCCACCAGGTGTGTTTCGAATGTTTTAGCTCTTGTCAGAATTCCCCTAGGTGATTGTTGGCATTCTGTGAAGTTTGGCTGTTTTACACCTGGTTACAGTATTGTAATTTCATTTTCCTAGGATATCTTCCAGCGGAAGCAATCCAATAATATCAGGCTTTGTAGGAATGTTTTTGGTGTAACCAGGATGGTTAATTGGAAGTTGATCAACATTCCTTTGTACTGACAAGGGTACACTTGGAACTACTAGATGTCAAGAATGTAGGGAATTGTTTTGAGAATTTTATGCCTGAATATGTCAGATAGTATAGGAAAGACTTGAAACTAATAGATTGCAAAAGCAATTAGTTATATCAGGACTTAACCTGTCAGGCGATCCCTACTCAGACTAGGCATTTGTTCATACACGAAACAAACCTTCGGTCTTAACATTAGGATTTACTAGCGCCAAGCTGGAAACCGGTAGAATTAAAATTACACTTGTGAGATCCAGGGACTAATGGCATCTATACCAGGTCACGGGGCATGTATACCCAGAATGCCCACGGCTACCTGTGACCCATCAGTTATTTTCCTACCGCCTTTAAGATAAGACGTGTTACTGTCTATCTCATTTAAAGCCGGTTTTTTCAGTTTGCCCGTTCTTTATCCATTTCATTTTTTATTTTTCATTCCTTTCTTTCTCCAAGTGTGATCAGTGGTAAGAGTGTATACGTGGTATGATGGAGAATTTTGCACCTCAACATCGGGATCGTCTACCGCTTCGAAGAGGAGACAAAGGAAATGCCCAGGAGTTAGTGGCTTTCCATGTTCTAGGTTCCTAACTTCGGTGTTGACGGATCCTCATCCAACGTGTAGTAGGTGCAGGGAAAACGTATGTACGGTTACTAATCCGTGTTCTATTTGTCGTGGTTGGTCGGTGGAACAGTGGAAGAAGTTCTATGGGAAAAGCCAATACAAAAGGAAGGGGGTGACGCCATCTTTGGATGACCAAACCTTACCGGCTTCTTTTGTATCGGTAATAAACCAGGCTGCACCATATGTTTCTCCACCTGCTTTTGAATTGTCTCATACCCCTTCGGTTTCTGCTAGCGGTTCTGTATCGGAAACGTCAGGAGGGGCCTTGGGTAATTTTATGAATAATTGCACTCTCCTTTGTTCCCAGCAAGTAGAGGGGGAGATCCGCCATCTTTGTTCCAGGCTCCTGCTACTCAAGCGCATAGGTTAGTGCTGTGGTCAGCGCTAGGCCTACCAGGCGTACCAACCTTGGGATGGTATGCTTGCGTATTATATGACGTCACGGTTCCAGCAGGGTCCGGCAGCGCTGAATGTTCCTCATCCCCCGGGCTTGCAATTTATGGGAATTAATGCCGCGGCTTCACCATCCCACTCAGTATTACAGCGATGCAGAAGCGTGGGAGGTAGTTTGCAGCAAACGTGCGGTTGCCAGCAGAAACCTCTCAGTCTCTCCTACGAGAGGGATGACGTCACAACATACGTCACACTCTGAGATGGCAGGCGTGATGACGTCACAGACCGATTCTTGGCCTTTTTCGCTGCACCCAGACGCTAATACGCCTTCTGACCCGTCAATGCAAACTGTAATGCAGAAATTACAGGATATAGAGGAGAGAATGAATAAGAGAGACAAAAAGAAAAAGTGTGATTCGCTTCTTCGTCTTCTTCCTCTAGTTCGGCGTCATCGCTAAGTCCGATAACGTCACGGCGAGCGCCAGTCAAGCGTTGGAGGAGGATTCGGGAGTTCCTGGCGGATCCTCGGCCAAGAGGAGAAGAATCAATTCTTCCTCTTCTTCGGTACCAAGACTGTCATTTCCAAGTCAGCAAGAAGGTCGGAAAATCAGTGGCTATTAAGCACAAGGTTGGCAGACGAAGCCGTTCGCAAGAGTCCGAACAAGCGAGAGAGGTGACGGCCGGCGAGCTAGCGGCGAGGCGGAGTTGCCAGTTCGGATCGCAAAAACTGCGATACCTCTGGTAAAAATCGACGTTGGTGGCGAAAGGTGCAGCGAGTGGAGGATTGGGGGAATTTGGGCAGGGGTTAAGTTTGGTCCCAGTTTCGCCTGTAAGGCCGTTCAAAATACGTACGAAAGGACGATAAGGCTCCTATTAAAAGTACGAAAAATAGAGAGTTGGCAACCTCGGCGGATACGTTCGTGGAAGGCAGTGTCCGTCTGGATAGAAGGTCGAGGCCGGGCTCGCCGACGCTCGAAAACGATGCCAATGCTAATAGAGACGAACTTACCTCTGTCTTAAGGGAGCCTTCATCTTGGAGATCTAGACGAGATTCTTGCTCTAGATCCGTGAGCAGAGAAAGAGTGAGACGTTCTCGTTCCCCTGCTGACTATCCGGGATCGAGCCAACAGCGGCCAGCAAAGATCAAAGAGACCGCGGCCGTAGGGCAGGCGGCCGTGGAATTCCGGGCCGTCTGTCAGAAGATAGAGGCGAGACAACATCCCTCGTGACGGAGAGTGGTACACTAGAGCCGGAGGAAGGAGAAAACCAAGAGTTTCTGGCCTCGTATGCAGAGGTTATTGATTTGATTCGTCAATTCAATAGCCTTTCGGAGAAGACAGAAACACCGGCCAGTATGCTTCCTCCTGGAATTGACATGGCGTTTGGACTAAAGAGGGATACCAAGGTGTCGTATGAATTGCCTTGTTCGAGTCATGCGGAATCGGTCTTGCAACACGTAAACGCAAAGATTGCAGGGAGGGATAATTCCTTAAGATCTAATAGATCATTTTAAATTTATTCCCCCTCCAATGATAAAGCAAAGGAAATATTTATACGACACCGAAGGTCCCTTTGCTGTCTAGACAAATGAACCCTAATGTGTAAGGTTAAGGCCTGGATTAACCTTGGATCAGGTTAAAATGGAGTGCCCTTCGATGATGTACAAGAGGCTGCTACGTTAGAAGCAACAGCTTCTTCTGTCTTTCAGGCTGCTTCCTGGTTAGACCTTTGGTCAACAGCAGTGGCGAAAATTGCATCCTCGGAAGCAACAAGGAAAGTAGTGGATGAACCATTGTTCATTAGATTACTACAGTCAGGGTCCAAGGCGATTGCGTACCTGACAAACGTAAGTGCCAATGTTTGGGCAAATATCCTGCCAATGAGGAGAGATGCAGCATTGGCTAGACTAAGCCGCAATGTGGATTTGGATTCCCTGTTAGCAATGAGGAATGGGGATATCTTGGAATCGCAACTACTGTTGCCAGAGGTCATACTGGAAGAGGCGATAGATAGAAGAAGGATGGACACTAACGATAGGTTGGTGCAACAGGCAGTTAGGAAAACGTCTAACAGTCAAACTACTCCTTTGGAGGGAAGACAACAGCAGATCCCTAATAGAGTCACAAGACCCGCTTCCCCAAAGAGGATAACTCATCGGCCCTTTCACAATAGAAACAACAGAGGAAGGGGCAATAGGGGAAGAGGGAGGGGCTCAAGAAGATAGGATAGGCGCCTCTCATCACTCGGCCACACCAGTGGGGGGGTTGCCTGGCAAATCACTGGAAGGTGTGGCAGGAACTAGGGGCAGAGCAGTGGGTGGTGGATGTTCTCAGGATCGGGTATTTGATTCCGTTCGAGGTAACCCCGCCCCTGACAGATCAACCATTACCCCACGTCACTTATGCCCACAAATCTCAGAAGGCCACTATTCTGCAGGACGAAGTGAAGAAGATGATGGAAAAAGGAGCTGTGCAACAAGTATGCAGTCCGACAAAAGGCTTCTACAGCAGGATTTTCCTGGTACCCAAAGCCAACGGGGAGTGGAGGACAGTAATAGACCTGTCAACGCTGAATCTGTTTATAAGGAAAACCAGTTTCAAGATGGAAACTCCGAAAACGGTTCTACAAGCAGTCAGAATCGGAGACTTTATGCTGACAGTCGATCTAAAGGACGCATACTTTCAGATACCAGTCCATCAGTCTTCAAGGAAATTTCTCCGCTTCAGTCTTGCAGGGAAAGCTTTCGAATTCAAGGTCCTGTGCTTCGGATTGACAACGTCTCCTCAAGTTTTACAAGAGTGTTCACCCTCGTGTCGGCGTGCGCATGCTCAGGGGATCAGGCTAATAAGATATCTGGACGATTGGCTGGTGATAGCAAAGTCCAGGGAGAAATTACTCAGGGACAGGGCGGCCCTCCTGCAGCTTTGTCACAGCCTAGGTATTGTGGTGAATCAGCAGAAGTCGCAGCTGGATCCAAGTCAACGTTTGGAATATCTGGGAAATGGTGATAGACACAACACAAGCCAAAGTATTCCCGACAGACCAAAGAGTAGAGAAATGCAAACAAGTGGTGAATGCCTTTCTGGGAAAGCAGGACACAGCCAGCAAGACAGTGGCAGGTGGTGCTGGGAATCCTAACCTCCCTGGAGAAGCTAGTACCCACAAAAGGAAGGCTACACCTTCGGTCCTACAATGGAGGATGAAGGAGTTTTGGTCACCAACAGTAGATCACCCGTACGAGCAAATTCCCTTGTCGGCAGAAGTGAGGAAAAGACTTGCTGTGGTGGGTGGACGACGACAATCTGACGTGGGTGTCCCCCTTCAACAATCCTCCCCGGACCTCTTGCTGTTTCTCGGATGCGTCACTAGAAGGCTGGGGAGCCCATATGGAGGAGTTGATGGTGTCAGCAAAATGGAGTTGCAAGGACAGAGAACTCCATATAAACGTGCTGGAGTTGAAAGCAGCTTTCCTGGCTCTACAAGAATTCAGGGAGAGAGTAAAGGGACACTCAGTGGTATTGATGTCAGACAACACCACAGTAGTAGCTTATATAAACAAGCAAGGAGGCCTAGTTTCTCGGCAGTTACATGTGATGACAGTTCAACTTCACCAGTGGGCTATAGAGAACCTGGTAGACATCAAGGCCAGGTATATTCCGGGAAAAAGAACATAGTGGCCGACAAGTTGAGCCGCAGGGATCAGATTCTGGGAACGGAGTGGTCCCTACACCAACAGGTAGTGGACAGGATGCTCATGTTGTGGGAAGGACCGATCATAGACCTATTCGCAACCAGGTACAACAAAAAGTTGGAAGTGTATTGTTCAGTAGTCCCGGACGCAGAGGCAGTAGCAGAAGATGCGCTACAACACCCCTGGGGACAATCTGGACGTGGTACGCATTTCCTCCATTTTGTCTAATCCGTCAGGTTCTGAACAGGGTAATGCGGTCTCAGAACTCAAGATGACCCTGGTAGCCCCGTTATGGCCGAAAGCAGAGTGGTTTCCAGACCTACTGGAACTCCTAGTAGATGTGCCAAGAGAGTTACCTCCATGGAGCAACCTTCTGTGTCAGCCTCACGTGGAGAGGTACCACCAGTCGGTGAAGTCCCTATCGCTTCACGGGTGGAGACTGTCAAGTATCTCCTCCGAGAGCGAGGGTTTTCGCAGAAGCAGCGACTCAGATGGCAGGTAATATCAGACAAAAAATCATCTGCGACAGTATACCAAGGAAAGTGGTCAGCATACTGTGATTGGTGTCGTAGAGGGAACGTGTCTCCACTCGGTACCACTATTCAGCAGTTAGCAGACTTCTGATATATCTCAGAACAGAAAAACATATGTCTGTATCTGCAGTGAAGGGGTACAGGGCTGCTCTAGCCTCAGTCTTACGAATGAAAGGAGTGGACATATCGTCTTCATGGGAGTTGGCCATGCTGATGAGGAGCTTTGAACAGTCATGCCACCAAAGGAGCTAAAAGCCCCAGATTGGGATCTGACCAAGGTACTGAGTAGTCTGACAAAACCCCCCTACGAACCACTAAGGCAGTCCACGGATAGGAGCCTGACCCTGAAGACAGTCTTCTTATTGGCCCTGGCTTCAACCAAAAGGGTGGGGGAGCTACATGGCCTCTCATATCTCATAAAGCACTCGAGAGGTTGGAGATCAATGGTGTGTGATTTTGTTTGTCCCAGAATTCGTGGCAAAGACCCAAAATCCAACAATAGTAGACGGCAGATTCGACTCCTTTACCATACCTTCCTTGGCAGACTTTGTAGACAACGACAAAGCTGAGATGCTCCTGTGCCCCGTCAGGGCAACTAAGGGAGTACTTAAAGAGAACAAGGCACCTCAGCCGGGGTGCCAGAGGTTGTTCGTAAGTACAGGACGGAACAAGAAGGAGTGTCCAAGAATACAATATCATTTTGGTTAAGGGAGACGATCAGAGATGCTTATACTGCAGAAGACAGAGGGTCAGATAGCCAGGTGGGAGCTAGAGCTCATGACATCAGGGGTGAGTGCTTCCCTGGCATTTAAGATAACATGTCTGTGGATAAAATTCCGAAAGCTGGCGTGTGGAAGCGCCAAACAACTTTCACCTCATTTTATTTGAAAGATGTTGCCCATAGATCCTTGGACACCTTTTCCTTGGGTCCAGTGGTGGCGGCCCAACAAGTGATATAGTTCATCCAGTGCCCCTGGCGGGTCAGTTTGCGTCTAGTCTAAGATGAAGGTATGAAAGTAGAATGAATGGGATGACTGGTCTTTTCTTTCTACTTTCTTCCTACTCCTTTAACTACAGGCAATATGAAGGAGAGTACCGTCATGTGCTGGAACGGACTAGATGCAGGTGAGATGGTCAGCCATACTGTGAAGCTATCTTAGCTGATGATATACTTTACAGTAGCAACACACCCCTCTGGATAATAAGGAAAAGAGGGGTGAAGGTGGATCCAGTCGCAAGGGACAAGAGTAAACAGTAGAATGGTATCTACACCCAGTGGGAGGAAACCAATAGATCCACTTATATCTTTGGTCCTAGGTTCATTGTCCATTCTCTTAGAATTTCCCTATAGATTCGGAAATGGATAAGGTGGCAAACTCCCAGTCAGTTGTAGAGACTTACCTCCCTCCAATAGTAAGTCTATCCTAATGTTAAGACCGAAGGTTTGTTTCGTGTATGAACAAATACCAAATTTGTAACTCATTTGTATTTTTCATAACTAACAAACCTGAGGTCTTAACAGTTAAAGGCCCACCTCGAACCACCCCTCTAGCAGTCTAAACTGGGTTAGAAATATAACTGATGGGTCACAGGTAGCCGTGGGCATTCTGGGTATACATGCCCCGTGACCTGGTATAGATGCCGTTAGTCCCTGGATCTCACAAGTGTAATTTTAATTCTACCGGTTTCCAGCTTGGCGCTAGTAAATCCTAATGTTAAGACCTCAGGTTTGTTAGTTATGAAAAATACAAATTAGTTACAAATTTGGTATTTTAGTAGGTTAGTATTGACTTCCTTTGTAGCTCTGCCTTCTGCTCCCCATTCGGTTCAGGAAAAGCGTAACGAGAAGTTAGAACATTAACCTATTTTTAGTTCTAATACAATTTGAAGTGAGTTCGTGACGGGAATGTGCCGAATCCCTCCATAGTTTGCTCATTTTCCCATTCCGTGTTAGAAGGATGGTGTTGGTGCCCTTGTTTGTACGTAGCCCCAGCCTAGGTCTGCCCTGCGACAGTTGAAAACGTCCGCTGCTAGGGAACTGAGTCGGTTCTCGGGACAATGGGATTCTGTGCCCTCCAATACCTACTTCGCCCGTTTCATGGTTTGAATCTCGTTTAAAGCGTTCGCCAAAGGACCGCTAAAGCAATCGCCGAGGACCGTTAAAGCGTTCACATAAGGACTGTTTCAGTAAGCGTTAATGTTTGCTCCGTAGGCACATTCTGTCGTCTTCAACACCTAGTTTGAGTTGTTAGCATGCATAGGCTTAATAATATATGATATAGACATTTTATTGAGATGATAATGTATCTGTAGCGAGTTTTACACATTTAGATATGTCGACTCAGTCGACTGTTTATCTCTCGCATGTTTTGGTTTTTCTAAATTCTCGTATGCTAGCATATTTCTTTTTCTTCGTAATGCTTGTGTTCGTTCTTTGTGTTCCTCCTCTTTGGCTATCGGCAAATCTTTTACTACTGCCTCGATTAATGTTTCTCTTTCAAGTCTACACTGTGTAGTATCTAAAGTTCTCACCGAGTTAGATATTCTAGCTTCAGAGATTTCTAACTTAGTTTCATATAGGAATGCTTTCAAGTACGTATATGTATGATCGCTTTCTGACGAGGCGGGAGTGTCGTTGTAACTCCTCTCCCACCGCCTCCTACTTCTGGCACCTTCTTCTCTCTTTCCCTCAGTCGACTCGTGTGGACCACGGACCAGGGTTCCCAGACGTACGATAATTATCGTATGAGTACGATAATTTGACTCTGTACGATAAACGATTATTAATCAAAATACGATAATTTGAAGAGGTTTGGTATGATAATTTGGTCTGAAACATCTGGGAACCCTGCTGTGGACATTGTTGACTTGTGTGAACGCAGTTAACTCATGCGGACTAAGCCGAGTCCCGAGTCGCTTAAACTGTCTTACTCTCTTTGTGTCGTGGTGGATTCAATACAGCACTCAGCTGCTGTCACCTCTTATCGACAAGTGTTGCTTTTTGTCGCCAAAGGTTGCGGAGAAAGAGCAATCTTTCAAGCTCTAGTTTACCTCCTGTCGGCAGCTGTCTCCTCCCGTCGCCTGCTGACGGAAGAAGAGTTTAAATGGAGTAGGAGGAACTCGTTTGAGCCGGTCGGCATTTGTTGCCACATTTTGTTTAGGAAAGAGGCCACATAGAGAATATATCTTAATTGTCTTAGCGTATTTTGGCATCCTCTAAATATTGGAGAAGGGAACCAACGCTTTCTCCAATTAGAAAGCATTTCGTAACTTTTCTCGTCCTCGGACCCACAATCTCCCTTTGTGTCTGCCTAGGCTTGTTGTCTTGTCTTTTGAATTCGCGGAGAGCCGAAGATCGCTTTTTGCTGTACAACACTTATTGGTCCTTTAACCGTCTTTAGTAGGAGGTTTGCTTTCTTTCTCTTTCCTATGGGGAAATGAACTCGAGACTGGCAGACATGCTGATGGATTTTCAGTCTAACTTGAGTTACGTACTACCTTTTATCTATGTTGTCTCGTCTCTGCGACTTCTTAGAGAGGTGGAGACACCAACCCAGCAGGAGTTTTTAGCAAGGAAACAAGTAAACTCATTTTCTGATGCTGTAGGGTAATGTCCTCATGCTGATACTCAGTTTGGAAGAAGTGAGAACACTTTCACTTCCTGTCTGATTATGCAGCTCCGCTTAAGGCGAAAAGCGATTATCTATTGGTAGTCGTATTTTATACCTTTCGGGTATAAGTGCAGGTTCAGGTTCTGGGATATGGATAATGGACAGTTGCAACCTCCTAACATGCATGGAGAGACTTGGGACCAGTACGTTTCATGGTGGAGACAGTGAAGGGCAGTTGTGATTCTTTTTGTTTGTCCTCCACTGGTTTAATCTCCCTCTTATAGCTTCCCTTGTCTTCAACAGAAACCTCTCATAAGTCTCTTTTAGTAGGAGATTGTATATACTAGAGGGAATGATGGTCCAAGGGTAATTCTTTAGGAGGACACCCATAAGTAATTGGAGATATTCTTGGACATTTGGAGACTGAATAACAGTAAGTGTCTGCCCAAATACTTTATATCCCCATTCTTTTCTAGTGATGTGGGGATGATACTTAATTATGCATGCTTGTTGGTCAAGATGAATAGGCATGTGCTGCTTGAAGAATTTTAGACCTGAAGGAAAATTCCTATATGATAAAGGCTTTTCCTCATTAGGAAACATGGCCTCACCAGATATTTTCAGATAATCATGCTCAATTAATGGACAGTTTCAGCTTAACAATTACAACTTACAAATAACGTTCATTAAATTTGTAAGTAATCCAGAACCAACTTTGGCTCCAGGACTGTAGGAGGGACTATGTAACCAGGAATTGTTCATTTTGTTCTTAAACCTAAGTCCAAGTTTTGGTCTTTTCCCTCTGTCATGTAACATAGAGTTTAATTGCCCTTTCATGCAACATAGAATGGTCAACACTACACCTGGTAAAACTTTTTAGATGCCAGGGCAGTGGAATGACATCAGGATACTTAGCAGGTTTATTCCCAGTCAGAAATAAAGTCTTTTGTGGGAAGTTTGCTGCTTTGAGTTAAATGAAACAACAAATTGGTTTGGTAATTCATTCTGTGGAAGGACAGTGTTTTAGCAATTGGGGATTCAGGAAGAACAACTGCCTACAAGGGCGTTTACATCCGTAAGTTTGGCACTTGGTGTGGATTTAAGGAACACTCATTTAACTTCCTAGCAAGTAGATGAACAGGGACATCCGAATGATTACTACTACTTTGTTGGCCCTCAGGCTTGAGCAGTGGATGTTTCTTTAAATTTTGCCTAATTCTGACCCATAAGCCTGCCCCTCATATCTACTCTGAATTCTGTTGAGCAATTTCAAGTTCAAGAATTGCTTAGTCTCCTGTAGAGCCCTTGTAGCCTCAGGGCAAAAATTTTTCAGAATTTCCAATGCTCTTGGTAGATGTCTCATTCTTCCGTTGAGAAGAAATCAACTCTACTACAGAATTCCATACAGTCCCATTAACGTAGGCATCTCCTTAACCCTTAAACGCCGAAGAGGTAAAAAAAAAAAAAGTCTCCCGTGTGCCGGAGACGTTTCAGAGTGAGCGCGGAAGCGGAAAAAATATTTTGTTCAAAAAATCACAGCGCGCTTAGTTTGTAAGATTAAGAGTTCATTTTTGGCTCCTTTTTTTGTCCTTGCCTGAAGTTTAGTATGCAACCATCAGAAATGAAAAAAATTATCATTATCATATATAAATAATGCGATATGAGGGCCTCAGAACCAGAGAGTCGTATATGCCACTTTTTAAAAAATGAGTAAATTGGCCTCAAAGTTTATCATTCATTACTCTGCTTCTAAGAAAGATATCGATTTAAACTTAGTTTCATATGAAAGCTATACTCTATAAGTTTTTTGTGAAAATTTGAAAAAAATTGTTAGGTGCGCTTGCGCGCTAGCATTCAAAATGTCTGCCAAACTCACATTTTTTTTTAATATTTGAGTCATAACAAGCACTTAAACCATAATTGAATGTGTTAAACGATAATAAAGTGTTATCATATTGTTGTAATAATGATGATGATATTAATAAGAGTAATAGTAATAATACTGGTAATAATAATGATAATAATACTATAAAAATAATATTGATAAGTAATAATAGTGTGCTGAAAAGACGATACATTTTTGTGATAAGAAACCGAGTATTGCTAATGATGATAATGATAATAATAATAGTCATAATAATAACAATGGGAATAATAATAATAATAATAATAATAATGATAATGATGATAATAATAGTAATAATAATAATGATGATAGTACAATAATATTAGTACTAATAATGACACTGATGATGATAACCTTTCATCATCATAATACATCGATACTTATAATCAATCACAAGAAAATACTATAATAGAATAGTAATACTATTGTCATAATAATAATGATAATAATAATAATAATGATAATAATAATAATGATAGAAATAATAATATTATGATGGTTTAATAATGATGTTGACGATGATAACCTTGAATCACTATGATGTTTAACCATCAATAATACACAATAATAATATTATCATAATAATTTTTTTTTTACTACTACTACTACTACTAGGGCCCCCATCCTTTAATAGAAGCTGCAATGTGAAGGGGACTTAACTCGATCAGATTGCAGTCTGTTAGCTCCAAACATCGCTACCAGCTGTGACCCTCATCCACTACTACTCTACTACTACTACTATACTACTACTACTAGTACTACGACTATTATACTATTCTAATAATGAAAAGGAAAAAAAAAAAAATGTTTGCACGACATCACTATGCTCACTATCACTGCCAGAGGAAGACATAATGTACTCAAATAAAGAGTAATTTAGACAAAATAACAGCACAACACAACGGATAATCGTAAATTAAATCTCCCGCTATGATCACTGAAGTGAGATGTAAATATTGGCGGGAGATTGTAAGCTGCGCGGTGATTGGTCGATGCTTACACGCGCCTTATGGGGAAAAACGCTCATTGGCCTAGAATTCGCTACCCGCAAAGTGACGCGCGCTCTCATTGGCTTAATCAGCGCTAGTGATATGCGTCTATCTGGTCCTCATGAAGTGTCCGAGCGGCTGCCAGCACCGCTCGAAGTCATGTTCTTTCCTGTAGCTAAAATCGATAATTCCGACTGTCCCAGTAGGAATTTCGACCGTATGTAAATGGTGGAATGGCCTAGAAATGCCTCAAATACACAGAGAAAAGGTTGCCAAATCTACCAGTATGCATAACTCCAAATCCGTGGAAGTGGCATATACGACTTTCTGGTTCCGGGGCCCTCATATATGATAGCACAAAAACAAAATTTCATATATAATTGTATTTAAATCGCGCTGTGCGCAAAACGGTTAAAGATAACAAGTTACTCTTTTTTTTCGTTGTAATGTACACTAAATTGCAATCATTTTGGTATATAACACATTGTAAAAAGATAAAAGCAACACAGAGAAAATATTATCACAAAATAATGCATGAATTCATAACGCGCGGACGTAAACAAATATTTTTTTCAAAAATTCACCATAAATATAAATATTGTCCTAGAGACTTCCAATTTCTTTCAAAATGAAGACAAATGATTGAATATTACTATACTGTAAGAATATTAGCTTACAAATGCAGTTTTCGACCATATCTGACGAGTTAAAGTTGAACGAATGTCGAATTTTTTTATATATATTTTTTTATATGCAATTATTTCGGAAATAAGAAAAGCTACAGCTTTCAAATATTTTTCGTTTTATTCTAAATGAAATTGCGCACATTTTCATATATAAAACTCTATGAAATGCCTAATATGAAACGGAGCAAATATTCCGAGAATGGGACTTACGCATTTCGGAGATTTGTGGCGGAGAATCCGCGCGCGGAGGGAAGGAAAGTTTTTTTTAAAAATTCACCATAAATTTAAATATTGTGCTAGAGACTTCAAATTTGTTTCACGATGAAGATAAATGACTGAATATTACTAGACTGTAAGAGTTTTATCTTACAATTGCATTTTTCGACCATTTCGGTAGAGTCAAATTTGACCGAACGTGGTTTTTTTTCTATTTATCGTGATTTATATGCAAATATTTCAAAAATGAGAAAAGCTACAACCTTCAACTATTTATTGTTGTATTATACATAAAATTGCGCACATTTTCATATATAAAACTTTATGTAACGGCTAATTTAAAATGGTGCAAACATTACCACAATCGCACGTATGATTTTTTCGGAAGAGTTACCGCGCGGACGTAAAGAAAATGTAATTTTTTTTATAAATTCACCATAAATCAAAATATTGTGCTAGAGACTTCCAATTTGTTGCAAAATGAAGGTAAATGCTTGAGTATTACTAGAATATAAGCGTTTTAGCTTTCAATTGCGTTTTTCGACCATTTCGGTAGAGCCAAAGTTGACCGAAGGTTGAAAATTTGTCACATCATTTTTTATATGAAAATATTTCAAAATTGATAAAAGCTACAACCATGGGTTGTTTTTAGTTGTATTGTGCATGAAATTGCGCACATTTTTATATATAAAACTTTATGTAACGGCTAATTTAAAATGGTGCAAACATTACCACAATCGCGTGTATGATTTTTTTCGGAAGAGTTACCGCGCGGACGTAAGGAAAAGGTTTTTTCATAAATTCACCATAAATCGAAATATTGTGCTAGAGACTTCCAATTAGTTTCAAAATTAAGGTAAATGATTGAATATTACTAAAATATAAGATTTTTAGCTTACAATTGCGTTTATCGAGCATTTCGGTAGAGTCAAAGTTGACCGAAGGTTGAAATTTTGGCACTTATCGTTATTTATATGAAAATATCTCAAAACTGATAAAAGCTACAATCATGAGTATTTTTTTGTTGTATTTTACATAAAAATGCGCACATTTTCATATATAGTACTCCATGTAACGGCTAATTTAAAATGGTAAAAAAATTATGTCAAAGTGACAAAATAATTTCCGAGATGTGTCACAGATACTTTTTAGTGCGGCAAGAAAGAAATTCGCGCTTGCGCGCCTGCGTAACGATTGTAAACAAAACAACGCCTTGATCCGTGAACTCCCAGCATACGTCCAGTCGGCACCCGAGAGACAAAAAATGTCGACGTAAAATACGTCCAGTCGGCGTTTAAGGGTTAACTGCTTGGAGATGTTAGAATGTCCCTTCTCAGTAATAAGATTTTTAAGTTACCATAGGATCTGTCCTTAATTTAAAACTGCCATGCCCTAGGGTCAGAAGCAGTAGGATCAGTCCTTAATTTAAAACTGCCATGGCCTGAGGTCAGAAGCAGTGGTCTGTGT
>NC_061094.1:32824216-32858324 GCF_015104395.2 Macrobrachium nipponense
ACACAGACCACTGCTTCTGACCTCAGGCCATGGCAGTTTTAAATTAAGGACAGATCCTACTGCTTCTGACCCCAGGGCATGGGCAGTTTTAAATTAAGGGACAGATCCTATGGTAACTTAAAAATCTTATTACTGGGAAGGGACATTCTAACATCTCCAAGCAGTTAAGGAGATGCCTACGTTAATGGGACTGTATGGAATTCTGTAGTAGAGTTGATTTCTTCTCAACGGAAGAATGAGACATCTACCAAGAGCATTGGAAATTCTGAAAAATTTTTGCCCTGAGGCTACAAGGGCTCTACAGGAGACTAAGCAATTCTTGAACTTGAAATTGCTCAACAGAATTCAGAGTAGATATGAGGGGCAGGCTTATGGGTCAGAATTAGGCAAAATTTAAAGAAACATCCACTGCTCAAGCCTGAGGGCCAACAAAGTAGTAGTAATCATTCGGATGTCCCTGTTCATCTACTTGCTAGGAAGTTAAATGAGTGTTCCTTAAATCCACACCAAGTGCCAAACTTACGGATGTAAACGCCCTTGTAGGCAGTTGTTCTTCCTGAATCCCCAATTGCTAAAACACTGTCCTTCCACCGAATGAATTACCAAACCAATTTGTTGTTTCATTTAACTCATAGCAGCAAACTTCCAAAAAAGACTTTATTTCTGACTGGGAATAAACCTGCTAAGTATCCTGATGTCATTCCACTGCCCTGGCATCTAAAAAGTTTTACCAGGTGTAGTGTTGACCATTCTATGTTGCATGAAAGGGCAATTAAACTCTATGTTACATGACAGAGGGAAAAGACCAAAACTTGGACTTAGGTTTAAGAACAAAATGAACAATTCCTGGTTACAGAGTCCCTCCTACAGTCCTGGAGCCAAAGTTGGTTCTGGATTACTTACAAATTTAATGAACGTTATTTGTAAGTCGTAATTGTTAAGCTGAAACTGTCCATTAATTGAGCATGATCATCTGAAAATATCTGGTGAGGCCATGTTTCCTAATGAGGAAAAGCCTTTATCATATAGGAAGTTTCCTTCAGGTCTAAAATTCTTCAAGCAGCACATGCCTATTCATCTTGACCAACAAGCATGCATAATTAAGTATCATCCCCACATCACTAGAAAAGAATGGGGATATAAAGAATAAACAATATAATGCATAAAAATTGGGCCAGAAGCAACAGGTCCTTGGCCTCTGGAATACTGTTGACAAGGTTGGCTAACTTGAATCACTGATTCAGTAGAAGTGTCTTGCTCCTAAAGTCGACACCATCTACCAATGGGCAGTAAGTCCCTGACATAACTTATAGTGGACAGAACAGCAATACCTTCTAGTAAAAACATCTTGAAGGAACTTGCATGACTGTGGATATATGGTAAATGGAATACATTCTGCATGTGTACCACAAGTCTGACCATTTTTTGGAAAGGGACTAAAACCATGCTAGAAAACCAAAAAGTATTTGGGCAGACACTTACTGTTATTCAGTCTCCAAATGTCCAAGAATATCTCCAATTACTTATGGGTGTCCTCCTAAAGAATTACCCTTGGACCATCATTCCCTCTAGTATATACAATCTCCTACTAAAAGAGACTTATGAGAGGTTTCTGTTGAAGACAAGGGAAGCTATAAGAGGGAGATTAAACCAGTGGAGGACAAACAAAAAGAATCACAACTGCCCTTCACTGTCTCCACCATGAAACGTACTGGTCCCAAGTCTCTCCATGCATGTTAGGAGGTTGCAACTGTCCATTATCCATATCCCAGAACCTGAACCTGCACTTATCCCCGAAAGGTATAAAATACGACTACCAATAGATAATCGCTTTTCGCCTTAAGCGGAGCTGCATAATCAGACAGGAAGTGAAAGTGTTCTCACTTCTTCCAAACTGAGTATCAGCATGAGGACATTACCCTACAGCATCAGAAATGAGTTACTTGTTTCCTTGCTAAAAACTCCTGCTGGGTTGGTGTCTCCACCTCTCTAAGAAGTCGCAGAGACGAGACAACGTAGATAAAAGGTAGTACGTAACTCAAGTTAGACTGAAAATCCATCAGCATGTCTGCCAGTCTCGAGTTCATTTCCCCACAGGAAAGAGAAAGAAAGCAAACCTCCTACTAAAGACGGTTAAAGGACCAATAAGTGTTGTACAGCAAAAAGCGATCTTCGGCTCTCCGCGAATTCAAAAGACAAGACAACAAGCCTAGGCAGACACAAAGGGAGATTGTGGGTCCGAGGACGAGAAAAAGTTACGAAATGCTTTCTAATTGGAGAAAGCGTTGGTTCCCTTCTCCAATATTTAGAGGATGCCAAAATACGCTAAGACAATTAAGATATATTCTCTATGTGGCCTCTTTCCTCAACAAAATGTGGCAACAAATGCCAACCGGCTCAAACAAGTTCCTCCTACTCCATTTAAACTCTTCTTCCGTCAGCAGGCGACGGGAGGAGACAGCTGCCGACAGGAGGTAAACTAGAGCTTGAAAGATTGCTCTTTCTCCACAACCTTTGGTGACAAAAAGCAACACTTGTCGATAAGAGGTGACAGCAGCTGAGTTCTGTATTGAATCCACCACGACACAAAGAGAGTAAGACAGTTTAAGCGACTCGGGACTCGGCTTAGTCCGCACGAGTTAACTGCGTTCACACAAGTCAACAATGTCCACAGCAGGGTTCCCAGATGTTTCAGACCAAATTATCGTACCAAACCTCTTCAAATTATCGTATTTTGATTAATAATCGTTTATCGTACAGAGTCAAATTATCGTACTCGTACGATAATTATCGTACGTCTGGGAACCCTGGTCCGTGGTCCACATGAGTCGACTGAGGGAAAGAGAGAAGAAGGTGCCAGAAGTAGGAGGCGGTGGGAGAGGAGTTACAACGACACTCCCGCCTCGTCAGAAAGCGATCGTACATATACGTACTTGAAAGCATTCCTATATGAAACTAAGTTAGAAATCTCTGAAGCTAGAATATCTAACTCGGTGAGAACTTTAGATACTACACAGTATAGACTTGAAAGAGAAACATTAATCGAGGCAGTAGTAAAAGATTTGCCGATAGCCGAAGAGGAGGAACACAAAGAACGAACACAAGCATTACGAAGAAAAAGAAATATGCTAGCATACGAGAATTTAGAAAAACCAAAACATGCGAGAGATAAACAGTCAACTGAGTCGACATATCTAAATGTGTAAAACTCGCTACAGATACATTATCATCTCAATAAAATGTCTATACCTATATCATATATTATTAAGCCTATGCATGCTAACAACTCATACTAGGTGTTGAAGACGACAGAATGTGCCTACGGAGCGAACATTAACGCTTACTGAAACAGTCCTTATGTGAACGCTTTAACGGTCCTCGGCGATTGCTTTAGCGGTCCTTTGGCGAACGCTTTAAAATTAAACGAGAATTCAAACCATGTAAACGGGCGAAGTAGGTACTTGGAGGGCACAGAATCCCATTGTCCCGAGAACCGACTCAGTTCCCTAGCAGTGGACGTTTTCAACTGTCGCAGGGCAGACCTAGGCTGGGGCTACGTACAAACAAGGGCACCAACAACTTCCTTCTAACACGGAATGGGAAAATGAGCACAAACTATGGAGGGATTCGGAACATTCCCGTCACGAACTCACTTCAAATTGTATTAGAACTAAAAATAGGTTAATGTTCTAACTTCTCGCTACGCTTTTCCTGAACCGAATGGGGAGCAGAAGGCAGAGCTACAAAGGAAGTCAATACTAACCTACTAAAATGCCTAGTCTGAGTAGGGATCGCCTGACAGGTTAAGTCCTGATATAACTAATTGCTTTTGCAATCTATTAGTTTCCAGTCTTTCCTATACAATCTGACATATTCAGGCATAAAATTCTCAAAACAATTCCCTACATTCTTGACATCTAGTAGTTCCAAGTGTACCCTTGTCAGTACAAAGGAATGTTGATCAACTTCCAATTAACCATCCTGGTTACACCAAAAACATTCCTACAAAGCCTGATGTTATTGGATTGCTTCCGCTGGAAGATATCCTAGGAAAATGAAATTACAATACTGTAACCAGGTGTAAAACAGCCAAACTTCACAGAATGCCAACAATCACCTAGCTGCAATGGTGGCAAGGGGAATTCTGACAAGAGCTAAAACATTCGAAACACACCTGGCTGGTGGAGAACAGGTAAACTAGACAGTCATCCGGGCAGCCATTCAATTTTTTTGTTTGAATGCAGATTCGCCTGATCGGTGGGGAGATACAGTGGTCGCCGATATTCGCTGGGGATGCGTACCAGACCCCCTTGAATAGTTAGAACCCGCGAATGTTGGAACCCCTATGACAACGCTAAAAATGATATTGTTATGATACAATAAAGTTTTATGCATACTTACTGGCAGGTATATATATATGCTATTTTCTGAAGTCCGACAGAATTTAAAAAAAAACTTCCGACACACGCAGTGGTCGGCCAGGTGGTTAGTACCCATTCCCGCCGCTGGGAGGCGGGTATCAGGAACCATTCCCATTTTCTATTCATAATTTTTATTTCCACTGTCCCCTGAGGGGAGGTGGGTGGGTATTCTTGAATATGATATATATCTAGCCAGTTAAGTATGAACAAACTTTATTGTATCATAACAATATCATTTTGCTCATGAACTTACCTGTCAGATATATATATATAGTTGAACCCCACCGTTGGAGGTGGGAAGGGACAGAATAGAAGGATTTTGGGACACAAATGCATGCAGATGATTTACATCTTGGTTCCACCTGTTAGCATAGCCGACTTCGTGATTACTGTCACCCAAGTCTGCTTCTGCTTTACTAGAGTTGCCAGCGAGGTAGAGACCTATGAAGCTGGTGCACTCCAGATGATCTGTCAACGGGGCGTGACCACAATGTGACTAGACCATATTGACCATACCATGAGGGCTAAGAAGTAAAATAAATATATATATATAATTATATATATCACCACCTGACCAACCTAGCCAAAGTTAATGTGTGTTAACTAAGGCTTCAGAGTTAAGAAGTCGCCGTTGTCAGCGACTCCACAACTAAATTAAGAGCTCTTCCTAACCATTTTCTACAGGATAGGATGAGTAGTACTTCTTGCCCCCAAGATTGTGTCTGCAGACACGTATGGCCCTAGCGAGCAGCAGATCTCATATGCCATCTTCACATCTCGCAGGGAGTGTGAAGTGAACCCAGAGTTGCTTCGCTAAAACATGGTACTCAGGATGTTGCTGAGTGCCATGCTCTGTTGAAATGCTTCCGAGGCCGCGCCCTCACCTCGTGAGCATTCAGATAAAAAAGCTTTCAAATCTTTGTGCAAACACAATGAAGGAGCATTTTTTGAAAAAAGAACTCCTTAACCCTAAAACCAGGGTGTACTTCGATATGGGCAAGTCTGGTCTTTTCGGAACACTGCAGATTGCCCGACTGACTTCGACTTTCTTGATTTAAGTAGATAAAACTTGAGAGACCTGACAGGGCACAGGACTCTCTCTGGCTCCTGCCCACTAACTTGTGCCATCCTTGCTTCCAAGATCCTGGCCCAAGGACAAAAAGGGTTCCATTCTTAGGCCATAACGGAAAGGCTTAGAGAGCACACCTCCTTGTGTTCTCTAAAGCCAAAACTTGTGACGATGGCTTAAAATCTCACTAACCCTCTTTGTCGTATCTAGGGTGGTTAGAAGAAGGCCTTCCTGATCACATACAAGAAGTTAACAGGCAGGAGAGGTTCGAATGCTTTGACATCACGAACTTCAGACTACGTCTAAGTTCCATATTGAAAGCTTCGATCCGGAAATGCACAGTCTGTACTAAAGTCAGGTGAACGACCAGTTGACCAGTCAGACGAATCAAGGACAGCAAGGCTGTACCCTGAAGACCAAAAGGCACTATTCTTAGCTGAAGGATGAGTGTCTGGACTGCCTGGGCGATTCAATCTAAGCAAACCTTGGGGGTGTATCAACGCAACCCAACGTCGTCCGCAATCGACTTCGTCAATAAGAAACTCAGGGCTACTATATGTCGCCTGATCTCGCACGAGTGTCTGACTCCGAGAAAACAGGCGAGGCAAAAAGTAGATGGTGAGCTAGAATCGAGATTCCACAGACCTCAATGATCGTGAAGGTCTTTGTTGTTTGACAGATGCAAACTGTCAAACAACATTCTCTGTTGTCTGTTCGCACTGGCAGAATTTCAAAACTCTCGGCAACCGCTAGACCACTGGTAGTTCAGGTGATCTCCCCCACGTTCCCGTGGCGCTGGTACTTGGAACTATTCCCGTTTTCCTCAGATTTTCTCTGAACCCTGTCTCCTGAGGGGAGGAGGGTGGGAATTTAATTATATATACCTGCCAGGTAAGTATGCATAAAACTTATGTATCATAACAATATCAATTTTTATGCATGACACTTACCTGGCAGGTATATATATAGCTGATTGACACATTTGGAGGTGGGTCACAGACAGCAACATCGTCATAATTCAAAAATTAACTAATTTTTAAAATTATTTAAGTTCCTTACCTGCTAAGGTAGCTGACTTCGTAGGTCCTGCCTCTTAGCCTGCTAAACCTTAGTAGCTCTCAACTAGGATGTGACCTGTTTGTTGAGAAAGCTAATAACAAGGGTCTGACAACTGGACGGGACCAATTTGTTGACAGGAAACCCTAGCCCTCTCTTACCAGGGGCATTCATGCTAGGATAAGTTAGACCACCTGAACCACACACAAAGCTAACGTAACACATTACACTTCACATACTGAAGAGGAAATAACCCTCTCAGACAACCATAAAAAGAACACCACTTAATTAAAATACCTAGCATGTTAGTAATCTATCGTTGCTGCCGTCGATCGAGACGATTCGTACGGACTTTTGCAATCCTGTAACGAAACCTCTAGATGATCGTTACATTCTACGCCTGTTTGTTATAATAGGCTCTTTCTCGTAAACTCGAGCAGGGACCGAGAGAAGATACCTTCGTTAAAGAATACTGAGAGAGCTGTGGAATATCAGAGTTGATGTGGACCACTCGGTTCCAAAAACTCGTTTCGAGGACTGGAGGGACTACCGAATTGCATTTACTTCTTTCAGATTAAGATCCAGGACATCTGAAACACTATCCAGATGTCCGGCACCTTCTTTCTATCATGACGCACTGAGAGATGTTCAGAATAATTCCTAGATCTTGAATAATATTTCAGTTTCCCGGTAGGAAAAAACTGTGGTCTGAATTGCAGTCTATTCGGGGAAACAAACTTCTTCAGGAAGGAAATGGTGCCCCAGCAAGCTCATCCATTCCCTCCCGAGTATGCTTACTTCCCTATAAGGCTGCGCTTTGCCTAAGAGGAGAGCATATAAAAGTGCAATGTTGCGGTAGACTCGTAGTTCTATACCCGTGCGGTAACGAGCACCGAAAGGATTAAGAGATAACTCTGTTGAACATAGTAAGGCAAAACTAATGCAACGTTTATTCATTCACGTAAGAAATCCCCTCAATCTTAGGCTAAAGTCCGTGATTGTAGGACAGAGATACAGTTAGTCAGTCAATCCCGCAGGAGAGACGTAACCGCCAGCACAGAGATACGGTTAGTCAGTCAATCCCGCAGGAGAGAGAGACGTAACCTACAGCGCATGAAAGCGCACGATCTGTTACTGGTGGCTCGGTTGGAACTTGGACAGTCAGACACAGCAGCAGCCAGCAGCTTACGAACGTCGTCTCTTAACTTTATGTCGGTTGCCAGCTACCCTATTTCTACGAAGAAATAGGTCCCGTTATTTTTTTGAACAAAAAGAGACTCTCAAGCTGGTATATTTAAGCGAAACAGAAAACGCTAAATATATCGATGCGTTTGTGTCGTCAGAACACTACCATACAACGGTAAAAGATAAATCGGAAACTCCTGGAAGGCTGCAGGGAGTGACGATTAAATGTCCTTAAAATAGTAAAGACAATAGACCTCTCGGTTGCCATCCGAAGAGGTAACTACAGCAAGCGTGTATGACTTGAACCAACCAGTAGTAAAATAACGCAAGGCAAAAAATTTTATTATATCACAATAAAGTTTGTTCATACTTACCTGGCAGACATATATATAGCTGAATTCGGAAATACAGCTACATACATATCTGACAGGCAAGTTTCATGAACAAAACTTAGAGAATCGAAGCAGACATCTCAAGCTTCTTAAGATACTGGACATAACGCGTTCATTGACGTAGTCTACAAGTCTATTTCTTGTACGAGTCTGCGAATGAGGAAGGAGAGCTCTTCCGAACCTTGTCCTTATTCGCTTACGCAATATCAAGTTAACTGAGATGTTTAGTCAATGAGAACTAACCCTTCCATTAACGGTACAGAGAGATATTTTGTCAATGAGGGAGACCCACTTACTTGACAAAACGATAGTATATTTGTCAATGGGGGAAAGTCACTGAATTGACAAAACGTAATCCAGGAAGTCGAGCCTTTTATTTCGATTCCCGTCTCAAACAAGGAAGGGACAAGAATCCTGTTAAAAGACTGGCTTACGGTAGGTTCAGCAACGACGATGGGCTCAATCGGCATGGAAGTCTCGACTAGAAACTAACAAAATCTATCATCTGAAAAAAACCCTTTAGATGGTCTAAAAAGCTTTAAATTTATTGGCAGTATGGCAAAGGAAGTCTTGTCTTGCGCTTTCCTGAAGAGCGTCCTTTCGATGAGTGCCTTTGCAAGAATCCTACTGAACGTTGCCGAAAATCCTGACGTTCAGGCCGTCGAGCCTTTGCATAACCCGTAACTGTCTTATCTCAAAGTCTTGACTGAGGTTAGAGAAAACGAGATCTTCCCTTGAGCTTTCCTTAACTCCATCCACCTTTGCGAAAAGCAATATAATATTGACAGAGACCTCTTGAATTCACGAAACCCGAGGTCTTGCTGGGTTTCGAAGACGAAGTTCTGTTCACTTTCTTGAGGCTCAAATCTTAAACAAGAGCTTGAAGAGTTCAACAGAAACGTTCTGGTGCGCGCTCGGCGTCCACTGGCGAGGACGCTCGGCGTCCTGGTGCGCGCTCGGCGTCCACTGACGAGGACGCTCGGCGTCCACTGGCGAGGACGCTCGGCGTCCTGGTGCGCGCTCGGCGGCCACTGGCGAGGACGCTCGGCGTCCACTGGTGAGTGCGTCCATCCGAGCGTCCTGTTCAAGCGATCGTCCAAATAAGCGTGCAGAAAAGCGTCACGCTCCTGACAGGCGGTCAAAACAAGCGAGAGAAACTGCCTCTTTTTCCTATTTCTTGGTGGAAAGAAGTACACGTGATCAGGCAACTTTCGCCTTCTTACTTCTCACTGAAACACATAACGAGGGAGAAGGGACGTGAAGCGTCCTCTTCTATAAAGCTTCTTAGAGGGCGGGGCGCGAGTCCTTCCGAGAGCTCCAACCCTTGTGCTGGGGAGGACGCCTCGGAGGACGAGAAGCAATCCTTCAGGATTCGTGCATGTGCACGCACTTTGGCAGTTCTGGGTATTTTCATCAGAAACTGCCGAAGGCACGCCCAGATCGGTGGGGTTCCCTGTAACCCTCCTTCGGCTTTCGACATGCCCTCTCCCTTGGTTCTGGGAGTTCGACAGAGGTCTAGACCTAGAGGGCGTTATAAGGCGATCTGACGCACCCTCCACTACACAAGGGGTCACTGTCACTGCACTTAGCCACTTCACTATTGCCTCTAAAGCAAACACTTTCGATTCTAAGTTACGAATCGAAATAGTATAAGAGAAAGGGCAATAACCTCTACAGACACTGTTTTAGGGCCCGAAGGCAACATTACAAGGGGTTAGGCGTAACAAAAAACGAAGTAGAACTCTTCACAACAATGAAGGAGAGCGATCACCTCTCGCAGACATCGTCATAACCCGTAGGCCATACTACAGCGTTAGGCAAAATAAAGTCTACCGGAAGGTTAGCAGTATCACTACCCTGACTTTCGTAATTGATTAATAGCGTACATACTAAACAAACTTTTTCCTTACGGAATTAGACACGTTTACTGATTAATTGCGTACATACGAATCATACTTTTTCCTTACGGAAATAGACATGTTTACTGATTAATTGCGCCCCCCAAGTGCAGGAACTACCGAAGCTTTCGGTAGCCACACCCTATCTTTGCAGACAACACCCTCTGAAACTAGCCTAACTAGATTCAGATATCTTATGCAAAAATGAATCAAATTCAAATCAATTAAGATAGCGTATGCCTAGCCACAAATCCAAGTAAATAAATTAAAAGACAATTAGGATACTTGCGGCAAATGAAGTTTCCAAAATCCTAAGCCGGAGGTACTGAAAACAGGTGTTTTCAGTACCGGCGGACAGAAAATTTATGAATAGAAAATGGGAATGGTTCCTGATACCCGCCTCCCAGCGGCGGGAATGGGTACGTAACCACCACCTGGCCGACCACTGCTGTGTGTCGGAAGTTTTTTTAAATTCTGTCGGACTTCAGAAAATACAGCTATATATATACCTGCCAGGTAAGTGTCATGCATAAAAACAGCCTATTTTGGTAGTTAAAACTCAAGAAAAAACCCACTGAAAAATGTTTATTACTACTTCGTTTTCTAATAGTTTTATCACAAAAAGTGCATTTTATAATGAACTTGATCCAAAAAAAGAAAAATGTTATTGTTATAATACAATTAAGTTTGTTCATACTTACCTGGCAGATATATATATAGCTGTATTTTCTGAAGTCCGACAGAATTTCAAAAACTCGCGGCACACGCAGTGGGCGGCCAGGTGGTAGTACCCATTCCCGCCACTGGGAGGCGGATATCAGGGAACCATTCCCATTTTCTATTCATATTTTATTAATGCCCCTGTCTCCTGAGGGGAGGAGGAGGGTGGGCACTTTAATTATATATATATGCCAGGTAAGTATGAACAAACTTAATTGTATTATAACAATAACATTTTGTTCATGCCACTTACCTGACAGATATATATATAGCTGAATCCCACCTTCGGATGGTGGGAAGAGACAGAATAGGATTTTATAGGAAACAAATTAAATTAAGTAAATGATGTATATCTTGGTTCCTCACCTGTTAGCAAAGTAGACTCTGTGATACTGTCACTTAAGCCTGCTTTTGCTTAATCAGAGTTGCCAGCCAGGTGAAACCTGTAGTGCTGGTGCGCTCTGGATGATCTTTCAACGGGGATGTGACCTCAACGTGACCAAGACCATCGAGCCATACATATGAGGGCAACGAAGCAACTGACCACCACCTGACCAACATCCAAAGACCTTGAATACTAAACTAAGGGATGGGAGATCTTCACACAAGACTCACACAACCTAAAAACACAACAATAAAAACTAACCTAAACTAACTAAGGGATAGGGAAAGAGCTACCTCCAGCCCCCAAGACTGTGTCTGCAGAAACGTATGGCCCAAGAGAATTACAGTCGTCATAAATCGTTCTCACATCCCTTAGGTAATGTGAGGCGAAGACAGAGTTGCTCCTCCAAAAGGTGCCATCAAGAATGTCCTTGATTGACATATTCTTTTGGAAGGCAAGAGAGGTAGCGACAGCTCTAACTTCGTGAGCTTTCACTCGTAAGAGGCTCAAATCAGTCTTCTGGCAAGATGAATGGGCCTCTTTAATGACGTCCCTCAGAAAAAAGAAAGCAACAGCATTCTTCTTAGATAAAGGTAACTCTGGTCTCTTCACAGAACACCAGAGATTACCTGAGGGACATCTTACCTCTTTTGTTCTATGCACATAGAACTTGAGAGCCCTGACAGGGCACAGGGCTCTCTCTGGTTCTTGGCCCACCAGACTTGACATACCCTTGATCTCGAAGCTTTTCGGCCAAGGGTTAGAAGGATTTTCATCCTTTGCCAAGAAAGTTGGGCTCAAAGAACAGACAGCGTTGACTCTTTTCAATCCCACTAGATTACTAAAAGCTTGTATTTCACTAACTCTCTTAAGCCGTTGCCAGAGAAGTTAGGAAAAAGAGCCTTCCTTGTCAAGTTTCGAAGAGACGCTGCTTGAAGAGGTTCAAAAGGACTCGACATTAAGAACCTAAGAACCACATCAAGATTCCATGAAGGCGGTCTCATTTGGGGAATCTTTGAAGTCTCAAAAGATTTTAAGAGATCATGAATGTCTTTGTTGTCAGAAAGGTCAAGGCCTCTGGTGCCTAAAAACCGCTGACAACATGCTCTTATATCCCACCTGATAGGTAGGGACTGCTAATTTCTGGCAAACATTATCCATGAGAAAGAGCAGAAAATCGGCTATTCTGGTTCACAGAGGCGTTGGGGAAACGAGGAAAACTCCCTCCTTTTTACTACCCCATGCCCTGAAGGAAGCCCACTTCGATTGGTATACAGCTCTTGTAGATGCACGTCTTGCATTTGCAATTGCTCTCGCCGCTGCTTTCGAAAAACCTCTCGCTCTGGCCAACTTTTCGATAGTCTGAACGCAGTCCAGACCCAGAGCGGAGAGGTTTTGGTGATACCTTTCGAAGTGAGGCTGTTTGAGTAGATCTTTCCTCCAGGGCAATGTCCTTGGAAAGTCTACAAGGAAAGAACATGACCTCTGTGAACCATTCTCTCGCTGGCCACATCGGGGCGATAAGGGTCAACCTCGTCCCTTCTGAAGCCGCAAACTTCCTCATGACTTCCCCTATGATCTTGAATGGCGGGAAGGCGTACAGATCTAGGCCCGTCCAATTCCAAAGCAACACGTCCACAGCAATTGCTTCTGGATCTAGGACCGGGGAGCAATACAGAGGAAGTCTCTTGGTCCTTGACGTCGCGAATAAGTCGACAGAGGACGTCCCCACAACCTCCAAAGGTCCCGACACAACGTCTTTGTTTAAGGTCCATTCCATCGGTAGGATTTGTTCCCGACGACTGAGAAGGTCGGCCCTAACGTTTTGCACTCCTGCAATGAACCTCGTCAGGATCGTAACTTTTCTTCTTTTCGCCCACAGCAGAATCTCCTTCGCCAGGTGAAACAAGTCCTGGAGTGTGTTCCTCCATGATTCTTCAAATAAGCGAGTGCTGTGTATTGTCGGAGTTTACTTGAACGATCTTGTTCGTCAAACTCCCTTCGAAGAACTGCAGAGACAGAAAGATTGCTGCTAGCTCTTTGACATTTATGTGCCAGGCTACCTGTTCCCCTCTCCAGGAGCCTGACACTTCCTCCCCTCTATAGTGTTGCTCCCCAGCCCGCGATGGAAGCGTCTGAGAACAACACTAGGTCGGGGCTCAGAAGACTTAGGGACAAGCCCTCCTGTAGTTTCTGTGGGTTGAACCACCATCTTAGATGGCTCTTTATTGGATGTGATATTCTCAAGATCGCATTGAGATCGTCCTTGACCTTCCATTCATCCGTAAGGAAAAACTGGAGAGGCCTGAGGTGCAGTCTTCCCAAGGAAACAAACCTTTCTAGCGATGAAATGGTGCCCAGCAGACTCATCCACTCCCTCGCCGAGCAAGTTTCTTTCCCCAAGAAGGCCGAGATTTCTCTAATCCTAGCCGCTGACGTTCCAGGGACAGAAACGCTCGAAAAGCCACTGAATCCATCTGAATCCCCAGATACACGATGGACTGTGTCGGGGTCAGATGTGACTTTTCGAGGTTGACAAGAAGTCCCAGGGACTTGCTAGGGCTAACGTGAACTGCAAGTCCTTCAGACACTTCTCTCTCGACGAAGCTCTGATAAGCCAGTCGTCGAGGTAAAAGGGAAACTCTTATCCCTGAAGAGTAGCCACCGCCACATTTTTCATGACTACGGTGAACACCATGAGCCGTGGTCAGGCCGAAACAAAGAGCTCTGAACTGCCACACTTTTTGCCCAAGACGAATCTTAGGTACTTTCTTGAAAGAGGTGGATCGGGATGTGCAACAAGTACGCGTCCTGCAGGTCTAAGGACACCATCCAGTCGCCCAGTCTCAAGGCTCCCAGAACAGAATGAGGTGCGTCTCCATCGTGAATTTGGTCTTTTCCACGAAAAGATTGAGCCTGCTTACATCTAGGACTAGACACCAACCTGACGACTGCTTTGGTACTAGGAAAAATGATATTGTTATGATACAATAAAGTTTGTTCATACTTACCTGGCAGATATATATATAGCTGTATTCTCCGAAGTCCGACAGAATTTCAAAACTCCCGGCACACGCAGTGGTCGGCCAGGTGGTAGTACCCATTCCCGCCGCTGGGAGGCGGGCGTCAGGAACCATTCCCATTTTCTGTTAGATATTTCTAGTGCCACTGTCTCCTGAGGGGAGGTGGGTGGGCACTTTGATTATATATATCTGCCAGGTAAGTATGAACAAACTTTATTGTATCATAACAATATCATTTTGTTCATGAACCTTACCTGCCAGATATATATATAGCTGAATCCCACCTTTGGAGGAAGGGGAGACAGACTCGGATTTTGGGAAACAATTCCATTTACATGATTGATATCTTGGTTCCTTACCTGTTAGCATAGCTGACGTTCGTGAGTACCGTCACCCAAGTCTGCTTCTGCTTTACCTAGAGACTCCACCTGCTATGCTGTTGAGTTCTAGAGGATCTGTCAACGGGGGCGTGACCACAAAACAACTAGATCCTACATTATAGACCTCCAATTTTTGGGTAATGCATTCCTAGAGGTGCCAGCAAGGACGTGACCTGTGTAGCTGGTGCGCTCTAATGAACTGTCACGGGGAGCGTGACCACAATGTACAGATCATATAGGTGTTGATTAGACACCGAATGCTGTTAATGCTTCACTGGAGGTGCCAGCAAGGACGTGACCTATTATAGCTGGTGCTCTCCAGATGATTTGGTCAACGGGTGCATGACCACAATGTGACAAAAACTTTTACCCTACCCTATTATGAGGGCGAAAGCAAAAACATTACCACCTGACCTAGCCTATCTGGTTAAAAAACTTCGTATAACCAAGGCTAATGGAGGGAAGTCCGCCTAAGGCGGCCGACCCAAGACCACAATAAACTAAACACCTAAATAAGAATATAAACTAAAAATAAAAAATAAAAGAAATAAAATTAAAAAGTCCAAACTAACATATTATTTCCTAAATGATAGGAAGAGTGCTACTCTCTGTACCCAATATAGTGTCTGCTGCGACATATGGGCCCAAAGAGCAACAGTTCTCGTATGTAGTCCTCACCTCCCGAAGGTAGTGAGAGGCAAACACTGAATTACTACGCCAAAATGTGGCATTCAAGATGTCATTAAGTGCCATGTTCTTTTGGAAGGCTACCGACGTAGAAATAGCCCTCACTTCATGCGCATTCACCTTCAACATTTTCATATCACTTTCTTGACAGGATGAATGCGCTTCCTTGATGGTGTCCCTCAAGAAAAAAGCCAAAGCATTCTTCGACATTGGTAAATTTGGCTTCCTTACCGAACACCACAAGTTATCCGAAAGACCTCTACAATTCTTAGTCTTCTTAGGTAGAATTTTAGAGCCCTGACAGGGCACAGAACTCTCTCTGGCTCACGCCCAATGATTTCGGCCATCCCTTTAATTTCGAAGGTCCTAGGCCAAGGGTTGGACGGATTTTCATTTTTGCCAGGAACGTTGGGCTCAAGGAACAAACCGCGTTATAACCTTTAAAGCCACGTATTTGCTAATCGCTTGTACCTCGCTGACTCTCTTCACCGTCGCCAGAGCAGTCAGGAAGATAGCTTTTCTAGTAACATCCTTCAGGGAAGCTGTATGCATAGGTTCGAATGGACTGGACATGAGGAACTTCAGAACTCCACATCCAAGTTCCAAGACGGCAAACTGGGTTGTTGAACCTTCGTTGTTTCAAAAGATCTCAAGAGATCGTGAAGGTCTCTGTTGTCCGCCAAATCCAGGCCTCTGTGCCTAAAGACAACTGAAAGCAAACACTCCTATACCCCTTGATTGTAGAGACTGCAAGTTTTTGATCCCTCTCAGATACAAAAGGAAGTCAGCAATCTGGCTCACAGAGGTCGTGGTGGAGGAAATGCAGTTCTTCTTGCACCAACTCCTGAAGACTGCCCACTTCGATTGGTACACTGCATTGGATGAAGCTCTTCTTGCACTGGCGATAGCTTTCGCCACTGACCTAGAAAAGCCTCTCGCTCTGGCCAACTTTTGGATAGTCTGAATGCAGTCAGACTCAGAGCGGAGAGATTTCTGTGGTACCTCTCGAAGTGGGGCTGTCTGAGTAGATCTGTCCTTATTGGAAGCGTCCTCGGGAAGTCTACTACGAAGGCCATGACCTCTGTGAACCAGTCTCTCGCCGGCCAGAACGGGGCGATCAAAGTCATTCTCGTCCCTTCCGATGCCGCAAACTTCCTCATGACTTTCCCTAGGATCTTGAACGAACGGGGAAAGGCGTACAGGTCCATCCCCGTCCAGTCCCAGAGAAGTGCGTCTATCGCCACTGCCGCTGGGTCTAGTACTGGGGAGCAGTACAGTGGAAGCCTCTTCGTTCTGGACGTCGCAAAGATGTCACTAGCGGACGTCCCCATAACCCCCACAGCTCTTGCATACCTCCTGATGCAGAGTCCACTCGTTGGCAGAAGTTGACCTCGTCTGCTGAGGAGATCTGCCCGGACGTTCTCTACTCCTGCTACAAACCATTGTAAGGATCGTACGTCCAGTACCCTTGCCCACAGCAAGATCTCCTTTGCCAGTGCAAAAAGGGACCGAGACTGTGTTCCTCCCTGCTTCTTCAAGTACGCCAGAGCTGTGGTGTTGTCTGAGTTGACTTGGACTATTCGATGAGAGACTTTTTCTTGGAAAAACTGGAGAGCTAAAAAGATGGCTGCCATTTCCTTTAGGTTTATGTGCCAGGACACCTGTTCCCTCTCCAGGTGCCTGACACTTCTTCCCCCCTAATGTTGCTCCCCACCCCGTGGTGGACGCGTCGGAGAACAACACTAGGTCGGGGCTCTGAAGCTTGAGAGACACGCCCTCCGACAACTTCACTGGATCTAGCCACCATTTTAAGTGATGTTTTACCTCTCTTGAAATTTTTAAGCTCATATCCAGATTCTTGCTTTCTTTCCAATTTTCCTTGAGAAAAAATTTGTAGCGGTCTGAGGTGCAGTCTCCCCAAGGAAACAAACTTCTCCAGCGAGGAAATGGTCCCCAGCAGGCTCATCCATTCCCTCACCGAGCAGAATCTTTCCTTAGGAAGGCTGTCACTTTGTCTAAACATTGCTGCTGACGTCCCTGGGTACGGAAAAGCTCGAAAAGCCACTGAATCCATCTGAATCCCAGATACAAGATGGATTGGGTTGGAATCAGATGTGACTTTTTCGAAATTCACAGGAGTCCCAGGGACTTCACCAACGATAAAGTTGTTTTTGAAGATCCTTCAGACACCGCGTTTGAGTGGAGGCACGAATGAGCCAGTCGTCCAGGTACATAGAGACTCTGATATTTGCAAGATGAAGCCACCTCGCCACGTTCTTCATTAAAGTCGTGAAGATCATAGGGGCAGTGCTCAATCCGAAGCAAAGCGCCCTGAATTGATAAACTGTCCCTTTAGGACAAACCGAAGATACTTCATCGACTGTGGATGGATGGGGACGTGGAAATACGCGTCTTGAAGGTCTAATGAAACCATCCAATCGTTTGGTCTTAAGGTCCCAAGAACTGACTGAGGTGTCTCCATCTTGAATTTCTGCTTCTGTACGAACCGATTCAGACTGCTCACATCTAAGACTGGTCGCCAACCTCCTGACTGTTTCGGCACCAGGAATATCCTGTTGTAGAAGCCTGGAGATTCCAGGTCTACGACCTGTTCCACCGCTCTCTTTCCAACATCTGCTCGAGCAGATCGAAAAGTATTTGTTGCTTCTCCTGATGGTAAATAGGGGATAATCCTTGGGTTGTCGTGCACAGTGGGGGAGGTTTCAAGAAAGGAATCTTGTACCCCCGCTTGATGACGTTGAGCGACCAGCTGTCCGCCTTCCTTTCTATCCAAGCTTTTGAGAATAGTCGAAGCCTGGCTCCTACTGGTGGCTGAAGGATATCTGGTTCATTTCTTTCCTCTGATCTTAGCCGAGATCTTAGCCGAGACTCTGCCTCTGGAACGTTACTTTTGCCTCGAGAAGATGTTTCTCGAGGAAATCCACCTCGAAAGGGCTTCTGCTTCTTGAACGGTTGCGCCCGTGCCGACATAGAAGAAACAACCGTACGCTTTGCCGACTGAGCTAGGAGGTCTTGGTAGCCTTCTCTTGTAGACTGACAGCCAGATCTTTGACCATAGCCTGAGGAAAAAGATAGCTCGAAAGAGGCGCATACAACAATTCTGCCTTTTTGAGAGATAGAGACCGCCTTTGCAGTAAAACCACAATAGGCCGCTCTCTTCTTCAAAATCGAAGTGCAGAAGTGCGAAGCCAACTCCTCCGAACCATCCCTGACGGCCTTGTCCATGCACGCAAGCACGCTGGACAGCTCCTCGAGGCTAAGCGAATCAGGACTACGCGACCGGTTATCCAGACCCCTAAACACCAATCCAAAAAGTTGAAAACTTCTATCGTACGGAAGAGTCCCTTCATATGATGGTCCATCTCAGAAAGGGTCCAGGGCACTTTTCGTCGTCGACAAAAGGGATCTCTTCGGTGCATCTACCAAGGTAGCGAAGTCACCTTGGGACGATGAGGGGGCTCTAAAACCTATCTCCTCCCCTGTCTCATACCAAAGACCTGCCTTACCCTGTCAGTCTTGAAGGGGGTAGGGCGAAAGCGTTCTTGTTTCGGGCTTTTCTTGACTCCATCCATTCTGCATTTTCTTAAAAGCCCTTTTTGTTGATAATGAAGTAGCCATCTTCAACAATCCTGGAGTCTTGATAGCCTTAGACGATAGCAATTGTGAAGGAGGCGGACTGCGGGGCTTCAGGTTTAAACTTCTCTTCAAAGGAGGTTCGAAGCAATTGAACCAAAACCTGGTAATCTGAAGATACTGCTGATGATTGTCTTCAGTTAATTCCTCCGACAAGTTTTTCTTCTTCAGATTCATTACTATCTTCCGAATCTCGGCGAATGTCTGAAGAAACATTACGTCGTGCGTCCAGCTGCGCGCCATGCCTGGCGTCAGCCGAGCGTCCAGCCGAGAATCCTGCCGAGCGTCACGCTTGGCATCCAGCGAGTGTCCCGCCCTGGCGTCGAGCCGAGCGCCCAGTCGAACGTCAGGCCTGGCGTCAAGTCTCGCTGCCGCCTTAAGCGTCGTCTCTGCAGACCTTCGTGCACGAAATCTGGAAGGCGAGGTAACAGGAGAAAAAGCGAGGCGATGAGAAGGAGGACTGCCTGGATCTCTTGACTGGCAGTTTATCATCCTTCCTCCTGTGACGTGAATTATCCTCTTTCTCTGCAACTAATAAGGCAATTTGATGTTGCAAATTCTCAATCTTCTTCGATTTAGGGCTGATCCTGTGAGAAGACGAGGGGCTAGGGGGAAGCCCCTCCCTCCTTCTCACATGGACCGCCAACGGTATATCCTTAGCGCAACCAGGGCGCTCAAAAGCATTGTCGTCAAAAGACATCCTCTCCGGTCGACGATCGCAACACAGAAGAGAGAAAGGCGTGAAGCGTCTTTCTCCCTTAGACCAAAGGTGCCGGTCGCCTTTGTCAACATCTTGCAACCTTTGCTCTCTTTTTTTTCGGTTGGAGAGTCTTCGAATTGTTCTGGAGACGACCGCAAAACAGAAGGGGCTAAGGGATGTGCAGCGTCCTCCTCTGAGGAATCAAAGGCGGCGGCCGCTTGTGCGACATCTATCGTCTTTGTCCTCTTCAAAGGGCGCGACCGCTTCGAAAGCTCCAACCGCTGCGCGGAGGACGATTCTGATGACGAAAAACACTCTTTCAAGATCCGTTTACGACTTTGGAAGCCTGGGAAGCGCCCCCAGGTCTTGCCGAAGGAACGTCAGATCGTTTGTCCGACCCCCCTTCCGCAACACTCGGAGCATTATCACTACACACCACTGCACTATTAACACCTTCTAATGCTTGCACTTTTGATTCCAGGCTACGCAAAGATTCAAGAATCATTGATAGGGTATTACCCTCCACAGACACTAATGTAGGGCCCGAAGGCATCACAGGTTTAGGAGGGATAAATTCCATGGATGTGTAACTGGTGTTACACTCCTTCTTACCCTATCTCTTTCTATTTTAGACACATATGATTCATACGCCTTGCCCACGCAGAATCAGACATACTCCTCACATTCATTGCAGCGATCATCAGGAACACACAAACATGTTTCCGACAATTAGCGCACACTGTATGAGGGTCTACCGAAAGATTTCGGTAGCCTCACTTGCATTCTTCCACACCACATACTCTGGCGCTAGTCGAACTAGATCCAGACATCTCAAGTTAAAGGAAAAAATCAAGCCAAATTCAAAATCAATCCACAATTAGCGTATGCCTAACCACCGATCCAAATCAAATAACCAAAAAATAACCCAATCGGGATACTCAAGTGACCAAAAGAGTTCCAAAATCCAATGACGGAGGTGCAGAAAACACTTGTTGGCTGCACCGGCGACAGAAAATATCTGACAGAAAATGGGAATGGTTCCTGACGCCCCGCCTCCCAGCGGCGGGAATGGGTACTACCACCTGGCGACCACTGCGTGTGCCGGGAGTTTTGAAATTCTGTCGGACTTCGGAGAATACAGCTATATATATATCTGGCAGGTAAGGTTCATGAACAAATCCTGTTGTAAAAGCCTGGAGACCCCAGGTCCGCGACTTGTTCCACCGCTCTTTTTTCGATCATTTGTTGTAGAAGATCGATAAAACTTGTTTCTTTCTCCCTGATAGGATGGAGAAAGGTCTCTGGGAGTCGTAGAAAGAGGAGGAAGATCTAAAAAGGGGGATCTTGTACCCCTGCTCCACGATCTTGAGGGTACCAAGGGTCCGTGTCTCTCTCTCTCCATGCTCCCGCAAAAAAGAACTCAGTCTGGCTCCGACTGGTGTCTGAAGGACATGCGTCTCACTTGGATGGCTTTGGCTTGAAAGAAGCTCTTCCTCTTGAAAGCCCTCTCCCTCGAGGAGCTGCTCTGAGGGAGGCCGCCCCACGAAAGGGCTTAACCTTCTTCGGCGGTCGTACAAAAGCCGAGAAGTGGAAGGAACTGCCGGACGTCTCGAGGACTGGGCTAAGAGGTCCTGCGTTGCCTTTTCTTGCAAACTGCTTGCCAGGTCCTTAACCAAAGTCTGGGGGAAGAGATGGCTCGTAAGAGGAGAAAAGAGCACCTCCGCTTTCTGAGCTGGAGTAACTGATCGAGCCGTGAAATTGCACAGCAAAGCTCTCTTCTTCAAGAAGGCCGTCCCAAAATGAGAGACCAGCTCCTCTGAACCATCCCTGACGGCTTTGTCCATGCATGATAGCACGCTGGACAGCTCCCCCAGACTGAGAGACTCTGGGCTTCTCGATTGCAGATCCAGAACTCCCAAGCACCAGTCTAGGAAGTTGAATACTTCAAGAGTCCGGAGCAGCCCCTTCAAATGATGGTCCGTCTCCGTAGGGGTCCAGGTCACTTTAGCAGTGGATAAAAGGGACCTCCTCTGAGAATCCACCAAGCTGGAGAAATCCCCTTGTGCTGAAGAAGGGATTCTCACACCAACGTCTTCTTTGGTTTTATACCACATACCTCCTTTACCGCTGAGTCTAGCGGAGGAAAGGCGAAAGTTGTCTTGCCTTGATCCTTCCTTTTCGTTCCATCCAGTCTTGGAGTTTCTTGAATGCCCGCTTAGTGGAGAGCAAAGTCTTCATCTTGACAAACTCCGGGGTCTTACAAGTCTTAGAGGATGAAAACTGCGAAGGAGGAGACTTGGGAGCTGCAGGCTGGAACTTGTCCTTGAAGGACGAACGCAACAGCCGCACAAGAACTTTATAGTCCGAGATTGAAGAGGCAGCAGAAGGTTCCTCTTCAACAGAGTCAGCAGGACTACTCAACTCTCCTTCTTCCCTAATCGGAAGAGGAGACCGCCTCTCCGGAGAGGGCGTACGTCTATCAGGTCTTGCCTTAATCAAAGACTCCCGATGTTTACTGGTAGAAGCCTTTTCTAGGCTGTCTTCTTTGTGGCGTTTACCGCTCGAAGGAGGCAGAGCGTCCTTAGCGACGCCCGAGGCAGCCTCACTTGCAAGAGAAGCGTCCTTACGTTTCCTCAACGAAAAGGTAGACATTTTCTCAGGTATACGCGCCTGTGCGCGCAACCCAGCGTCCTCGTGTACGTCTTCTTCTTGGCCGGAGTCCCCCGAAGTGTCCTGAAAAGCGTCCTGCCGAGCGTCTTCAAAAGCGTCCTGAGCGCACCCAAAAGCGTCCTGAGCGTCCTCCCGAAAATCACGGCAAGCAGCCTGCCCATGACGTCAAGAGGGAACGAAAGCGTCCTGACGACCCGTCTTCTTAGCGGGCGAACGAGATCGGCGAATCGCCGAAGGAGACGCAATCGGCGAAAGAGACGAGCGAGGAGAGGGAGAAGGAGACTGCTTCGTCCTCTTGACGGGCAGTCTAAGGTCCTTCCTCCGCTTAGGCTCGACTGCTGCTGGGCGAGTCCTCTGAGCCATAAGCGTCGATAGCTGGTCCTGAAGGGACAAAAGAATGTTCTTCATTGGAGAGGAACGAACAGAGGGAGCAGGGCTGATCCTGCAAGAAGACGAGGGGCAAGGGGACGCCTCCTTCCTTCTCACAGGCACAACTACCTGTTTCTCAGGGATACGCGCCTGTGCGCGCAACCCAGCGTCCTCGTCGGATGAGATTTTACCTCTCTTCTGAGGGGCGGAAAAAGCATTCATAAGCGTCCTCCGAAGAAAGCGGCGATACAGGACGTGAAGCGTCCTCAACACGAAACGTCCTTTTCAGAGGACGAGAGTCTCTCCGAGCGCTCCACCCCTTGCGCGGGGAGGACGCTTTGGAGGACAAAAAGCAGTCCTTAAGGATGCGCGCCCGTGCGCGCTCCTTGACAGCCTGGGACTTTGCAACAAGGCCTGCCGAAGGGACGCCAGATCGGTGGGGAGCCCCCATAACCCTCTTGCGGCTTTCGACATACCCCCTCCCTGATTCCTGGGAGTCCGTATAGCGTCTAGGCTAGAGGCATTATGGGGCCGATCTGACGCCCCCTCCCTCCACCACTAGGGCACGATCACGCACTTGCCACTGAGCCAGTTTTCCAAGGCTTTCACTTTGGTCTCTAGAGTACGTAGAGACTCCAAAATAAGAGAGAGGGCATTACCTTCTCCCGAGACAGATTCAGGGCCCGAAGGCAACACAGGTTTAGGAGATGCAAAATCTACAGGTGTTATTGCAGGAGAAATATTATCACCCTTACCTTTGGTAGAACCACTCCTGGAGGAAGACCTCCTGATCCTATCGCGTTCCAATTTGCGCCGATAGGAATCATACACCCTCCAATCATCATCGGCCAATCCATCACATTCATTGCACCTATCATCCACCAAACAAATATGCCCCCTACAACTCATACATACTGTGTGGGGGTCTACCGATGATTTCAGTAGCCTCACCTTACAATCACTCCTCACACACACTCTGAAACTCACTGCACTTGATCCAGACATCACTTTTACAGAAAAGCCAATCCAAAGTCAAAAAACAGTCCACTATCGCGTATGCCAATCCAACAATCCAAAATCAATACCAAAGTCAATCAGATACTTAAATGCGAGTCAAATCCAAAAATCTTGGGCGGAGGTCTGTAAAACAGTAGTTTACCGACCGCGACCAAAAACAGAAAAAAAATATGAATAGAAAATGGGAATGGCTCCTGATATCCGCCTCCCAGCGGCGGGAATGGGTACTACCACCTGGCCGCCCACTGCGTGTGCCGCGAGTTTTGAAATTCTGTCGGACTTCAGAAAATACAGCTATATATATATCTGTCAGGTAAGTGGCATGAACAAACCAGGAATTAGTGGATATTTCTCATAGAAAAATACTGCGAATGTGCGAATTTTACGCGAATAATGCGGGGAAACGTTCCCGAGAGAAATCGGCAAATGTGTGAATCCGCGAATCTGGAGAATGCGAATGCAGGGGGGTCCACTGTATAGCTAAATTTAACAGTAGGTAAGATTCATCTCAAATAGTAATACCTGTTAACAGGAAGGATGAGTTAATATTAACATCAGAACAAGAAGGCAATGTGAGGCAAAAACATTTTTTGCAAGGTTATGAACATCAAATACGTAAAAGGATTATAATTTAATGAATATAACATAAGCTTAAGAAGACTTCTAAGCACTAATAAATGAACTCACAATTTTTTATTTGGAATCAATAACAATTCAACTTAAAAAGGGAAAATACCAGACTAAGATGGAATCACTATGTAGATGATTTTAAGTGAACCTCAAATGACAACTCAAATACTAACTAAACAGTTGAGTAGGATATGGAATAAGAAAACAAAGCCTGATGACTGGGAAATGGAACACAGAAAAGGTACTGAAGAAAGTGACCCGCACAATGTGGTACAGTAACTTATAAAGGCAACTGCGCCACGAAGTGGACTGAACTGCAAGTTTTCTGCATGCTAATTCTTAATAGATTGGAGAAAGAAATTGATAAAAACCTTGGAGAGAACACATTGATTCTAGAAAATACAGGAGTTACACAGACTGGCTACTATTTATGTCTGATGGTTTCTGTTAATTTTAATAAGGCATTTAACACCATCCACAAACCCAATTTATGAAGGGTCTTGTATCATTATGGAATCCCTCTTAAAAATTAAATCATCCTTGGACAAAGTAATTATTGCAAAAATAAATGCTGATGAGGTCCCAAGTGAATTTTCAGTGAATATTGAAGTGCCACAAAGGACAGTTACTTCATCTGTTGTTTGCTCTTCTTACCAATTTTATGGAGGAAAAAAAAAAAAAACCCCTAAAGAAGAGAAAATTTGGTGTGGAGCACCAACAAAAAGCTAACAGTCTTTAAAATATGCAGATAACGACATTTTAAAACCACATTATTAACAATTTTAGCTTGGTTGGCTGTGTACCTATACAAATGGACCTCAAATAAATCTAAGAAAACCAACGTAACAAGGACAGAGTAAGCACAAAGGGTTGGAATAGCGTCAGATGGAGTAAGGATTGAAGAAGTTGAATCTTTCAAGTGCTTAGGAACAATGATGTCCAGTACAGGCTTTCTTGATAGAGAATCTTAAAAGATTTTGTCATTTGAGAACAAATCTTTCAAATGAATAAGTCAAATGATAAGGAAGAGTTAGAAATAATAACATAAAGGAAATTACTGAAGTTCCATATCTAGATGAGATAATGTTGAGAGGGAGATGGAGATGGCTCTGACATCTCCTTCGCTCAACCCAAAGGAGAACAGTACATGACAGTGTCAACTGGGATCCTGTGGGCACAAGAAAGAATTAGAAGACCCAAACCTACTTGGATGAGGACAATGACAAAAGAGGCAAGGGATAAGAGGAGATTTGTGGAAGACAAAGCACAGGAAAGACAGGCGTGGCAAAATTTCACACAAGCTATCCTAATAGATAGAGTTGGAGGAGATGATGATGATAAAAAACTTGCAACTAGTTATCTGATAATACTATTCGAGAGCTGATTCCAAATTCCAAACAATCAACTGTCAAATTGGTTGGGAGGTTCGATGCTTGACAAGGACTATCAAATGATATGTAATGTATATTATCAATGTCTACTGGCATGCATAAAAAAAAAAAAATAAAAAAAGTGACTTACAGCTACTTGCTTGTGGTTGGTCCAACGTATCTAAGATTGGACACTTTTTACTCTTGATATATGAACTCCTAAGTTTCGATGGATCCCTGCACAGCGGATACATAGGAAAATGCCTAAGTTCCATGATGCCCATCTTGGACCTGGAAATATTAAGTTTACATTTAAATGATAAAAACCTTAAAATCTCATGCGTTTAATATCTGTAACTCACATATTTATATGTATAAGGATATGTGGTGAAAATAAAGAACTCAAGTTTCTATATACATAACACTCATTTTTGAAGTACAATATGTAATTTGTACTATTTCTTTGGCATACAAACCAGTCTTTTATGAAGAGTATTCCTCAGCATGAGCAGGAATCAGTCATTAAAGCTTGGTAACAAGGTGGTTAATTGGAGGTAGGCAGACGAGAAAAGGAAAACCCTCTTGCCTATGACATTCAGCATTTTCCTTTTGGTAGCAGGGGCTACACTGAGTGGTTGAAGTAGAATTACAATACATATCAGATTATGGATTACATACCTACAAAAAACGAATTACTTTAACATACCTTCAGAACCTCAATTTTAATTCAGGATGCTTAATCCAGTAAGGTACCTGCATCTGAGTGTAGATAAGCAAGCATTTAACCTGGCTCCTGCCTCACAGATGATAGACGAGCCAGATGAGATACTTTTTATGCCCAGTGAGAGTTATGAGGTATTAGCTACTATGAACCTAACCACCTATGTCTGAAATGGACAGCTGTCCTATTCAACGGTTGTGGAGTCTTAAACCCACCTGATTGCAGAACAAAGCCAGACAAAAAAGGTGTTCCTGGACATCTTGTAATTGCTGATACTGATAAAGAAGAGCCATCACTCCAGCACAAGAGGTCAGCTCCATTTTGCGTAGTACCAACTGGCTAGCACTGGACACAATGGGGTCTTATCTGGACCACCAATAAAAAGTTCCACAGAGGGAGGAAAAAAAAAAAAAAAAAAAAAAAAAAACTACTGAATCTATGATTGGTGGTGAACAAGCACAAAGATCAGGGTTCTGCTTGATGAGAGCATGTCCCAAATACGTATTACCTACTTGTCATCAGAGACAGCTGGTAGTGGGCTATCTCCCTAAAACCCATACCCTTCCCAGACCTACAGGAAACTGTAAAAACAGAAGGTACAGGGAGCAGCACACCAAGGACAGAAAGACAAGGCTTTGGTAATTTTACCAGGGAAGTAGTCATCCCCAAGGATGCTGAAGAACATCACTTATCCTTCATTTCCCACTCTACTTCTCCTACCTGTGGAGACACAGGCACAAATCCTTCCCCTGAAGAAAGAATATTTATGTGGGTTGTTATGAGAAAGTGTCTGAGCAAAAGCTATACAGTGGACCACCTCCCCAAAATAGCTCAAATCTATGAATACTTATAACCCCTCACAAAGTCCATTTAATCATGAAATGGGTAGATATGATCTTTAAAGAAACCAGCAAATCTTGAGAACGAGAATATGGGGTGTCCACTGTACTCTTGCAACACCTTTGTGCATCTTTTTTCTCCTTTTCATTTGTGAAAAAAAAGCATTCTACAATTAATACTTATGTGTCTTCAACAATCAGATAGCAAGGAGTGGAACGCTATGTTTTCAATAGATGGCAACAGAAGAAAAAGTGCTTGGTGACATATGTGAAAGATATTTCCCCACTCATCCCCTTAACCTATCTGTTACCTACCATCCCACCAAATTCAACGAAAAATTCCAGCTCACTTTAAGGAATACTCCTGCATTAATAGCAATAGTTAGTATTGCAATAGAAACAACTCTATATTATGAAAATAATATTCTGTATTAATGCACCTCATGACCTAATGATAACCATCTTGAATCTATGCTAAAATTATCATACTATCAAAATCATTATGCAAGCATTAAAAAAACTTTATTTCATGCAAAAACTTTCATTGCTGTACAGCTTTAAAAATGATATTGTTATGTTACATAAAGTTTCATACATACTTACCTGGCAGATATATCATAGCTAAGACTACCGTCGTCCCCGACAGAAATTCAAATTTCGCGCCACTCGCTACAGGTAGGTCAGGTGATCTACCGGCCTGCCCTGGGTGGCAGGACTAGGAAACCATCCCCGTTTTCTATCATATTTTCTCTCTTCCACCTGTCTCCTGCGGGGAGGCTGGGTGGGCCTTTAATTGTATATATCTGCCAGGTAAGTATGTATGAAACTTTATTGTAACATAACAATATCATTTTCATACAATCAACTTACCTGTCAGATATATACATAGCTGATTGACACCTTCGGTGGAGGGTAAGAGACAGCTTCTATATGGAATAGACAGGTAAACAACATATGTTGTAGGTATAAATAAAACTTGGTTCCTACCTGATAGGTGGTAGACTTCGTGGGTGTTTGCCCAGTAGTCTGCATCACCTCCAAGAAAGAAACTTTAGCGAGATATATGATCTATGGCCAAGAGTTCTTGTGGGTCTGCCGATGGGGTCCTACCCACTTACTCGGCAGAGCCTAAAAGGACTTTGTCAATGGGTGCTGATCCACTTATATGACAATACAACCTTATGAAGGAGCACACAACCAATCCCGACCACCTGATCCTAACCATACGTTAGAACTACAGATTGTTAAGAGTTATCCCCGAAATCGTCACAAAAACAATCGTTAACTCAAATCACTACGCACACATACATAATTTTCAAAAATTATACTCAACTAATTGGATATGACAAGAATTTTACTGAACAACATAGACGGCCGCCCGTGCTAGCCTAAGTCCTCTATTGTTAGAAGAGACTCGACCATATCCAAAAGAAGAAAAGTATAAACATTTAGATTGGTGTCTGCTCCCGTACCCAGAATCGTATCCGCTGATACGAAAGGACCTAGAGAAAAACACTTCTCATATGTCACACGCACGTCTTTCAAGTAATGAGATGCAAATACTGAGTTTGCATCTCCAAAATGTCGTATCTATTTATGTTTTTTAACGACATATTCTTATGAAACAAGAGAGACGTCGCTATAGCTCTAACTTCATGAGCTTCTATTCTCAAACAGTTGTAACTGTTCGTCAGGACAGGCCTTATGAGTGTCTGTAATGACGTTTCTTACAACGAATGCCAGCGCATTCTTGGACATCAGTCTTGTGGGGTCTTTTACGCGCACCAAAGACCTTGTCTAGAGCCTCCCATTCGATGCTTTCTCTGAAGGTAGAACTTCAGAGCTCTAACAGGGCAGAGAGACCTCTCTGTTTCTCTGCCTACGAGACTTGACATGCCTTTGACTTCGAATGACTTAGGCCAGGGATTCGTAGGATTCTCGTTTTCCGCTAAAACAAAACAGGGTCTGAAACGAGCAAATCGCTTGAGTCTCCCTTGAATGCTACTTCATCCTGCAGAGCATGCAATTCTAATTAATTCTCTTTGCCGTAGCTAAAGATAATAGGAATAGGCATTTTCGGGTGGAATGTCTCTAAACGATGCCCGATGAGGAGGTTCGAATCTTTCCGATGACAGATACTTTAGAAACTACGTCTAGGTTCCCGTTCGGAGAGGTACTGGTTCCTTATACTTTGAAGTCTCAAAAAGACCTTATGAGATCGTGGAGATCTTCCTTATCTGCCCGATCTAATCCTCTGTTCCTGAATACAGCCGAGAGCATACTTCTATATCCCTCTATTGTGGATACGGCTAGATGAGATTTTCCTCTCAGGATAGCCGGAAATCCGCAAATTTCCGCTATAGAGGTAGTGGAGGAGGACAACTCTTGGATCTACACCTCCTTCTAAATACCTTCCACTTCGACTGGTATACTTTCGTAGTGGAGGTTCTTCTGCGTTCTCTCGCGATCGCGCTTGCTACTTCGCGAGAAAAGCCTCTCGCTCTGACAAGTCTTTCGATAGTCGAAAGGCAGTCAGAGCGAGAGCGGAGAGGTTTGATGGTTGTATGAGAAGATCCGTCCTTCCGGGTAGGGATCTTGGAAAGTCTACGCTTCACTCTACCACCTCCTTGAACCATTCCTGGGCCGGCCAAAAGGTGGCTACTTAACGTCATCCTCGTCTCCTTTGACGCCACAAACTTTTCATTACTAACCCCCCGGATTTTGAATGGGGGAGAAGCATAACGTCTCTCGAGACCAATTTAGCAGGAAGGCATCTACCATAAGTGCTCTAGGATCTTCCAGGACCGAGCAAAAACACTGTGAGCCTTTTTGAAATAAATGTTGCGAAGAACTCCACCTGAGGAGTTCCCCACAGAGACCAGAGATCGAGACATAACACTTCCTCGATGTGTAAAGTCCATTCTGTATGAAGGACCCAACCTGGTTCCTCCTGCTGAGCCTGTCTGCCCTCTCATTCCTTTTTTCTCCCTGTAAGAACCTTGTCATCAGGGAGATGTTACTGTGATACGTCCAAAGTAATAGGTCTCTCGTGAGCTCGTAAAGGAACGAGGAGTGCGTCCCTCCCTGTTCCGAATGTAGGCAGAGGGGTGGTGTTGGGCGTCAACTCGTCCCCGTACTCCTCAAGAAGAAGGTTAGTCAATCCCTTCTAGTAGACAAACCTTCTCTTCCACTATATTCGTTATCCGAGTTTTCCTCTAACTCGGGATCTAAAAGCGTCTCCGCTCTCCTTTCCGAACATTCTTCTTCTTGCGGAAACAAACTCCTAACAGGAGAGGGGCTAAGGGAATGATAATCCTTCCTCTTTCCCGCTCTAATATTCTTGGAAGGCGTCATAAGCTTCGGCTTCTCTAGAATTTTTAGAAGACTCTTCATGCTTACATGACGCTTCCCGTTTGCCAAGCGTCATGGATGACGTCTTTTGCTGACGTCTCGATGACGCTTCGCGCTTGGAAGATGCTTCAGCTCTCCAAAGGCGTCCTCCTTGGCGTCATAATATTGGACGGAGCGTCATGTCTATGCTCCGTTTTCCAATGACGCTTCGCTTCTAAAAGACGTCTTACTTCTCTCTGCGTTACGAAACTCTCGTAAGCACCTGTTCTCTCTCTCGCACTAGACGCTTCTGTAAGACGTTTAGCCGTTCCCGTCTGTATGACGCTTGTCGTTGAACAGGTAAGAGAGGACGAGACTTCTTAATTGAAGCGACACGTCCTTCCGACGTTGCGTTCGAGATGACAGTTGCTCTTGAACTGCTATAATGATTCTCTTGACGCTTCTCCCACGTCCAGTGCATGACGTCTTTCGTCATCACTCGGTGGGGAAAAAAGGAAAGGGTACTTCCGCGTACACTTCAGGTGACGCTGACGCCCCCTTCGCTTTCTTGCTAGAAGACGGAGTCATCTGAGAAAACTCTCCGGACTAGAATCCCTGTCAGGCGTCATATGGCGCTTCAGCGGTTTCGACAAGTTCGATTCCCTCCACCCTCGTTTAGGTGAGGGAGAGGGAGAGGACGAGAAACACTCGCGAAGGACGCTTTCTATAGTGCCCTTGAGCCGCCCTGCAACGAAGCAGAGCTAGCTTAAGGAACGTCTGACTGTTGGGGATTCACCACAACCTCCTTAAGGCTTTCGACTTTCCTTCTCCTCTGTGTTCGTGAGCTTGGAAGAGGTCTAGGCTTGGGAGTGTCGCAGGAGCCTGGCACCTACTGGTGCTTGGAGGAGAAATGTTTCATTTTCCCTTTTTAAAGGGACGAAAGGCGGACCTACCTCTCTTCTCTGGAGCCTTCCTTCTTGCGGGAGGTCTGGAGATCGGACCACCTCGAAAGGGCTGCGTTAGAAGTGCTAGGTCCTTTCTTGTCCGATACTAAAGCAGGTTTCTTCTTCCTAGCTGACTGCGTCAGAAGATCCTGCGTCGCCTTCTCAGTTAAAGAGTGAGCCACGTCCTTCACTAACTTAGAAGGGAACAAATAGTTCGAAAGAGGTGCATATAGTAGAGCTGCCCTCTGCGCTGCGAGACTGCCTTTGTTAAGAAGGCGCCCTACACTGTCCTTTTCTTCAAAAGACCTGCTCCCAAATAATGCAGAGACTTCCAAAGATCCATCTTGTACTGCTTTGTCGATGCACGACAAAATGCATAACATTGGGCTTCAGGTTCGATTCCCTGCGAATCGTGAGCTTTCTTGGACATCACCCAAGGGACCAATCCAAGAAGTTGAAGACTTCCAATACATGGAAAAGTCCCTTGAGAGATGATCTAGTTCCGAAATACTCCAAGTAATGCGGGCAGAATTAAGACTAGGACGCCTTGAAGCGTCAACTAACGTCGAAAAGTCTGCCTCTGTAGTAGAAGGGAGAGCGATACCCATATCCTCCCCCGTCTTGTACCATATGCCTCTTTTCCCAGCTAACCTTGCTGGGAGGCATGCAAAATACTGTCCTGGTTAAGTCTTCCTTCGACTTCATCCAGGCGTCTAAGGCGTGTAAAGCCCGCTTCATCGAGATGGTGGGCTTCATCTCAGAAAGACGAAGTCTTCTTCACCTTCGCACTCGAAAAGAGCGAGCGCGGAGAAGGAGGAGCAGCCGGAGTCAACTCGTCTCCGTATTCCTCCAGAAGCAGGGTAGTCAACACCTTATAGTTGGACAAGCCCTCTCTTCCAAGATCGTCATCATCCGAGTTTCGTTCGAACTCGTGATAATCCTGAGTTTCTGTTCTCCTTTCAGAACTTTCCTCTTCTGGGGGAGACAAACTCCTGATCGGAGAGGGGCTAAGGGAATGAAAGTCTTTCCCTTTTTCCCGTTCTGATCGACTTGGAAGGAGTCACAACCTGCGGCTTCTCTCGCGCTTTAGAAGAACGTCATGTATGACGCTTCCCAGCTCTCCGAGCGTCATGTATGACGTCTCTTGTTGACGTTTAGATGACGCTTCGCGTTTGGAAGACGCTTCGCTTTCTAAGGGCTTCCTACTCGGCGTCACAATCTTGGACGGAGCGTCACGTCTAAGCATCCTCTTGATTTGACGCTTCACTTCTACAAGACGACTTCCGAGCAGGTGCGAGAGGACGGAGACTTTCTTAATAGGAAGCGTCACGTCCTTCCGACGGGGCGCTAAAACTCCCACAAGAGATGACAGTTGTTCCTGCACCGCCATAATGATCTTCCTTGACGCTTCTCCTACGTCTAGTGCCTGACGCCTTTCGTCATCACTCGGGGAAGGAAGCATGATGGGGTACTTCCCTCGTAAGCGTCAGGTGACGTTGAGGCCGCCACCTTCGCCTTCTTAATAGCCGACGGGCGGTCATCCGAGAAGCGCTCCGGGCTAGAATCAATGTCTTGCTTCATATGACGCTTCAGCGGTCTCGATAAGTTCGACTCCTTCCACCCTCGTTAGGTGAGGGAGAGGGAGAGGACGAGAAACACTCGCGAAGGACTTTTTTCTATAGCGCCCTTGAGCTGGCTGCCATGAAGCAAGCTAGCTGAAGGGACGTCTGACCGTTGGGGATTCCCTCCGACCTCCTTAAGGCTTTGACTTTCTTCTCCTCTGGGCATGTGAGCTTGGAAAGCGGTCTAGGCCTGGGAGCGCCGCAGGGACGATCAAACGCCCCCTCCACAACACTGATAGGGCTCACTTCACTAAAATTTCCACTATCACTAGCCTTACCTTTCGAGTCCGCCATCTTGGACTTCATGTCTCGAATCGTCGCTTTCAGATTGGCGATTTCCGATGCCGAATCCGAAAAGACACTCTGAGAATGAGATTTATAGGGAGAATCTACAGTAGTAGGGTTAGAATTATTGAAAGGCTCAATAGGCCTTGAATTCACACCTTTCAGCCTTCTAACTCTATCCCTCTCTAACTTCTTCAAATAAGAAGTCAAAGTCTTCCATTCTTCTGCATTCAAACTCTCGCATTCCTTACAAGTGTTAATAGCAGAACACTGCACCCCCCTACATTTACGGCATACAGTGTGAGGATCAACCGAAGCTTTCGGTATCCTCACCCTGCAGCCTACATTCACACACATTCTCACACTCATTAGAATCAGACATACTGAGAAAAATCCAAAAGAGTTATTCCAAAAACAGTCCACAGTAGCGAATGCCAAAACACGATCCAAATACGTCACCAAAAGTCGAAAAACGCTGATCAAAGTGTTGAAAAATGAATCCAAGTCAGGAGTAATAACAACAATGTTGATAACCACCGGCGACAGAGAAAATATGATAGAAAACGGGGATGGTTCTAGTCCTGCCACCCAGGGCAGGCCGGTAGATCACCTGACCTACCTGTAGCGATGGCGCGAAATTTGAATTTCTGTCGGGGACGACGGAGTCTAGCTATTGTATATCTGACAGGTAAGTTGATTGTATGAAATTTTCTTGTTGCTGTTTATAATTAAGTTGGTGTT
>NC_061094.1:32858824-32889884 GCF_015104395.2 Macrobrachium nipponense
TAATTAAGTTGGTGTTATACCAGCAATGGGCCTTGCACACAGGTCAACCCTCAAGTCATTCTATTAAGTGAAAGTAAAAGGTGTGAATAGGAACATAAATATTTTTTTACTGTTGATGATTGTGCCTGTGTTGTTATGAAATTTCCCTTCTCTGATGTTATAAATCTATGAAGTTAATATCTACTATCTATTACTTAGTCATCATCCACAGGGTGTAAGTACAAAAACATTACATGAAGAAATAAAAAGAGTTCTGACATACCATGCTGGAACTCTTGGGCAAAAGAGCAAGAGTATATGGTTAATTTTACCCCCAACATAGCATTTGCCACACCAAATATAACAGATCTGTCTTCCATCACTGGCTTCTCAATTATCCCTCCTTGCCAGTGTTCAATAACACAATTAGCAGAAAATAAGAAATCATAAAACATAACAGAACTTCTAGTTATAATGTTATAATTTATGAGTTGGCTGACTAAATTATGATCGGTTTACACTCACTCAACTAAATTGGCCATAATAAATTGACTGGTGTCCATGTACAACCTTCAGCAAACATGGAACCCATCTTTGTTATTTCAAAAAAAAACACTGAGAAAATTTTAACCATGTTTGAACCACAGTTTACATTAAGAACAATTCTTGCAAATTTAAAAGAAATGGTTAAGAGCGAGCCTCAGTTCTGAACTTGAAACTATTAGCTATTAACATCATAAGGGCAACTTATTTATTTGTGCTTTGTAATAGAAAATTTTTTTCAGGTAGTATGCAGTGCGCAATGCATGCATTTACTTATTTGTTCTTTGTAATATAAAAATCATTCAGGTATGTAATGCATGCATTAAGCTATATTAAGGTTCAAGTGTATTTCTGCATGAAAGTAATAGTATAGAATATAAAATTCGAGCCAAGGACCAAGCACTGGACCATATAAGGTCATTCAGCACTGAAGAGGAAACTGAGTAAAAAAGGTTTCAAAGGTGTAGCAGGAAGAACACTTCCCATTCATAATGAATATAACAGTAAGAAGAGGGTAGAAAGTAAGATGGAAGAAGGCGGCGAATACAAACAGATATAATAAAAGGGATGAAAGGGGTTGCAGCTAGGGGCTGAAGGGACAATGCTAAGGACCTCAAGTAACCACGTGAGGTGCACTGACAGCACTACCCCCAACAGGGCTGTGCAAGGTAAGACATGGCTTCAAAAGTTTGTTTTGTTTATGGATAATTAGGTTTGGGCAGGACATAGGCTATTGGCCTAATGCATTTATCCCTGCAATTACCACACACTATACTCTGTTTTTTTCCATCTGTCCATCCGCCTGTGGTGTTTGCGCATAGTAAGTAACACTGCGTCCCTGGCTTTAAATAATATCCTATTTCGAATATTAACGGTGTAATTCGCATACAGTAAATTAAATTAAAATTAAAACTTGTTTTCAGTTGCAAATGTACACCCAGATATCCTTTTATTTACCTAAAACTTACACATAGCAAAACTATAGTATTTAGGTAAAGCCCGGGACGCAGTGTTACCATGCGAAAACACCACAGGTGGATAGACAGATGGAAAAAACAGAGTATAGGTAGGTACTAGCTATACTTTCTTGCAAAGGTTACTATAGGGAGAGTTCAGTGGACAAAGCCTCATAAACTCCAAACCAAGTTTATAATACCTAGGTAGGTAGGCCTAGTATCAAAGGTTATAGGATGAGTGACCAGTGGTGGAGGAATGCAGGCCTATTAGGGTAACCACTAACACAAATTCGTAATTAAGGATTGTAGAGGTTTCCCCTGGGTCTACCTATATTTTGTTACAGATGCCCAAGATGAACTAGCCATGTTCCCAGCTGCCGTTGCAGTTTTCTGGTGTTTTAGGATTTTATACCGTTACCATTGGTAGAATTTACGAGCTTCCCGCCCCCCACAACTGTTAGGCCAACAGCTTACGGCACGTCAAGCAAAGAGGAGAGTCAAAAATTAAGTTTGCACAAACAACAAAGGTCAAAAGGCAAAGAACACGTTTCGTGTCATGTAAACTTATAGTAGGTAGTAGGGAAAATAGACCTCGCCCACATAGTGCTTGTCTAAGATTAGAGATCATCACATAGGCGTAATGCTGCATAGGCCTACTGGTACGGTGACAGCCAAGGCCTAGCCAGCTTAGTCTGGCCTTCTTAGGAACCGCACCATGAAGGCCGATTAGCTAGGTAGTAGGCTAGTAGTTTGGATTTCCTCATTTCTACATGCTTCCAACACGTTCCAAAATGACAAAGAAGAGCAGCGTAGGCCTAAACGTTTCATGCAGAATAAGAATTAGGCCCAAAACCCGTTACCAATTAAGACGACATGGGAGGAAAAATGAAATATCTAGGCCTACCCAATAGACCTAGGTAATGCTTACTTTTCGCATCACAATCAACACAGTACTTATTATCTTCGTCTTTGAGGAGTTCCGTCAAAATACTCTGGCATTTCTCCTGAATTAGCTTATTTTTCTCTCTTTCGGACAAAGTGGACATAATTCCTGAGAAAATACGCGGGGTCACTTATTCAATTTCGTATCGTCCACTCTACTGTCAACACTACACTGACAACGACAATATGGCAGCGTATAGATGACGCAAAGTCTTATCAATAAATGGGATTGGATCCCCTTTCAGTAAGATTCTTATCACTTCAAATTACCTCGCGCTGGAAAGGCGTTCGATTCTGCTTGCTTTTTTTTAAAGAAGTTTCTATCGCTAAGATATAATTTGACACATTTTATATCTAGATTTGTTAAGCCCTCCCCCTCCGCTCTCAAGGTTCTTATCATTTCAAATCCTCTTGCTCTACAATGGAATTCGATTCTGCTTGCTTCATAAGGAAGTTCTTATCGCTAGACGACAATTTGACACATTTTATATCTCGATTTTCTTTTTATGCTCTAATTGCTCACCCTGAGCTGAATGTCTATAAGAGAAAATTTTTATTCTTTTTCTCATTATACATGATAAATATCATTTACAACAGGTCTCCTTTACTCCGCTCCAAGCTTTCTCCTCAACAAAGTTCTTATCACTAGGAAACAATTTAACAATTATCTAGATTTTCTTCATATTCTAATAGGCCATGTCAAAGATAAATGTCCATAAGAAAATTCTTTAATTAATCCATCATTATATGAATATAAATAACGACAGGTCTCCTTTGCTCCACCCCCAAAAGCTTAGTCATCCTCCCACAGGGTTTTCCGATTACTCAGCGTCATTTAGTTAGAAAAGCATTCAAGCAACTGAAATTTTACTCAGCATTCACAATTGAAATTACCAATGACAATCAATCTGAAATGATATCGTATTAAGATTAATCTAACAGTATTATTTTAGTGTAATATTCATTTTTGCCAGTGGGGAAATAAACTTGTTGGAAATCATTTACTGGTCATTCGCCACTCTACTAAACAGCTGGGAATGTAGTTGACACTCATATGAGTTGTTAATTGCCCTCCTTGTATATTTCTCTTGATATTCTTTTTAGTTTTGCCATCATAGCATTTTTTTCTCCTTGCTTAAAAACTTTCTGTTATCTTGAGGTCTAAATATGGATATCAGAATTTGAAATATTTAGCACACGGACGAATAATGTATATTTATTGTAAAGAGATAAGCTATCGGTCAATAAAAATCCAACTGTATTCCAAAATGGCGTAAAACATTGCAGTTAACCCCATACCTAAAAATTAACTTACATTTATTTACTGGCTTACTGATACCAATTCATAGCAGCAGAAAATAAGTGCTAATCAGCGGTTGAAGTACGAGTGTACTCAATTACTCAGAAGCCATCCTTGTTAAATCTATATAGATTTTTGGCATAATGCCAAGTACTGGAGCAACTAAGGCAATTCAGCGCTAAAACGGAAATTAACAGTAAAATGCTTGAAAGCTGTAACAGGAGGGAAACCTCGCCGTTGCACTATGAAACAATTGTTAGGAGAGGGTGACAAGTAAGATGGAAGAAAGAGAATATGAACGGAGATACAGTGAAAGTAATGAAATTAGTTGCAGCTAGAGGCCGAAGGGACGCTGCAAAGAACCTTAAGTAATGCCTACATTGCACCGAAATAGGTGCACTGATTTGTGCTACCCACCTACGGGAGCCATCCTTGTTAAAGAACGGCCTTATGTTGAAAACACGCACATACCTACATGTGTGTGTGTGTGTGTAATAAATTGTTCAATGGGCAACAGTCGTGAACAGAGTGTATCTACATAACACACCAGTCTAGATATTTTAATGATTACTTTTCTCACTGAGAAAATTCTCCTCTTTCTATTGTAAGAATTACGTCGAGCACACGAAATAATGAAGTTAGCTAACAAGGATTTGGAAGCCATATTTAAAAGGAAGTCAAGAACAAAATTAATTTTATATATTCTGAAATATTTTAGCAATTTCATTTCTAACTATATCTTTATTCACGTATAACATCGGGTTGAGGGCTCTGTTTTTGTTTTGTACAGAACTTCTAAGATCATTTTTATCTTATATAAAAGGCGTGGGTCTTTCCCATAGTTTCTTTTAAAATGTACATACTCAGTTACCGTCCTGTAATTTTACTCTATTGGTGTTATTGTTGTAAAATATCTTAATTAAATTAATAATTTTCTATGTGTTCAGAATGCACCGAGTATTTGTGTATCTGAAAGAAAGTAAAAGGTAATCATTATTATCTGCTCCAACGCCGATACTCATGCCTTTCCTGTCCTTTATCTTTCCCAAACTTCGACTCAACATCCTGCTTCCCTTCCCGTAATTCTCATCCAAGTGAGTCTGTGTCTTCCTATGCTTACAAGAGCTCAGTTGACATGTCATGTAGTGGGGTAAAATACCGAATGGCCGCCCCCTACCGTAGCGTGACCACCTTCCTGAAAAAAAGTATACTTAAACACGTCCTGTAACACAGGATAGAGAGTTATCAAGAGCCAGCTTCCCTCGAAGTAACACTTCGAAACCACAAATTAAGGCCAGAATTTCCGATTTTCTGGAAGGTGGTCGCGCTATGGTAGAGGTCGGCCATTCGGTATTTTACCCTACTGCCGTTCTACGGGAGTCTAGCAAAAAATGTCGAAGCAATTTCCATCAACTTCTCTTACATTTTCCATTCATTTGACTCGTGCTCTTACTATTAAAACATTTTTCTTTATGAAATCGACAAAATCTCTAAGGTATAGTTTAATTTTCGTGTCGTTAGTTAATGTGCTTTTAGACAAACAGGACATATTTTACGTTAATTTTTAATTTCAGTCTATTTTATTTCCAAATCTCGTTAAATATGCTTACTTATTCGATTTGCGTTTTTAGTCTTTCACAGAATTGCACTTTAAGAAAACTCGTATTAGATTTAATTATTCCTATTTTTTTCTTTATTCAGGCTCATCAATCCTTTCTTAATCCATGCAGTGTTCTTTCATATATTACTTGTGCTTATACACAATCCTCGTTGGTTTTGTTTTCTAGATATATGATGCATTAAACTAGGCAGGTTTTGTAAATATCATGGAGTTTTACCGATTAAAACAGAATCATCCACGTAGTATTTACTGCAAATTCACTTAATTGACAAGCGTAGTAGTTACTGTAAATTCAATTGACAAGAATACAAGACGAGTTAATAATGTAGCAGACCAACAACGACGAATCATATCCGAAACCATTTATAAGTTGTCATTTGAAGGTGTTATAATTTTCTTGTCCTGAACTTTAATAACATATAGGCTAATAGCAATTATCACTAAACTTTGAAGTGTATGATATTAAGCTCAAATCAAGAGTCAATCGGAATTGTTGATCTGTGACGAGGTAATTAAGGAAAAAGATATTGTTTCCACGGTACTACAGTGTTTCCATTTTCAAAGGTGAAATAGCAATAATATAAATAAGCTTTCTTGAAGGAAGAAAAAAACTTTCTCCTGTACTACAGTCGTTTAATTTTCAAAAGCGAAATAATGCATTTAAGCTTTCGTCGCGCGAGGAAAAAAAACTGCTTCCACGGTAATGTGTTCCCATTTTCGAAGGTAAAATAAGACAAATATCACCATCGCCATCAACGCACTGTGACGCTAAGGGGTTCTGTGAAATTCCGCCATTCATGTCTTCGCTTTGTTTTATCTCCCACAAATCTCCGCTCACCTACAGCTGCACATTTCACAGTTCTCATAAAAAGTGCGGATCTTCCTACTCTTTTTGTTACATTTGGTGAGCACCAGAAGAGTTTGTCCGCCGCTGACGTCTTCCGGTCACGCGCTTCCGTTTGGCGCGTCGGCTATCTGATTCAAATTTAAACGAACATGTAATATTGCACACTTCAACTATTTTCCCTTTGCCAATGAGAGTCGAATCCATGCTCGTATGCAAATTAGGTATACATTTCTGTAAAGTACGGTGCATGGACCGTAACGCTTTCTTAAGAATGGTTAGTATTATCTTTGGAAGAAATGCAAATTTGTCATAAAAACTGAGGTGATGTGCATCTTTTATAGAGACTGCCATTGCTGTGCTCCACGTTGCTGGGCGATTTACATTAATAAAGCCATTGTTTCTGCTTAGCAGGAACTAGATTCGTGTTTGGATACAGTAAACAGTAAAACGCTCCCCAAGCTGTGAGAGCTAAGTTTGATTTAGCAGGCACAATACATTAATCCTTAGGCTTTATATAATAATTTATCAGATTGAAAAATTACTTGCGGTCTTTATTATCTAACGACAGACGCAGTTTCTAAAAGCCGTACTCAGTGTCATTAGAACAGTCACCGAGCTTAGGATTCGAGTAGCATTCGCAATAGAATTAAATTATATTTGGAAACGAATTCTAACTTTTCGTGCCTGAAATGCCTTCTAGATTTTCATTGTGTATTTTATACAGAACATTTCAATTTGTTAAAACAATACTGAGCCATGGAAATCTGATTCAGTATTGTTTATTTCACGTACTTTTTATCATCTGTATAAGTACCTTGACAAAACGACAATTAAAAAAGGGCAATCAAAGTCTCTACATGCATGCTACTCGCCGCATCTATATTTTTCCGCCAATCATAATTTAATATCAGAAGTAGTGGACGTAACCGACCAATCAGCATCGAACTTTGTGAGAAAGCAAACTTTTCAACTCGCTTATACTTTTCCACCAATCAGAACTCCGTATCGCGAGTCGCCGTGGGAACCAGCCAATCACTGTCCAGCTTTGTGACCTGACGTGTGTTGCTGTAAACATTGTGGTCGTGTGAATTAACTTTGATAGCCGGTAACTGTCGAAAGAGAGGTCATTTTGGGGTGACCAGAGGGTGTAAGTGGGTCAGCGAGAGGTCAAACATATAATGGGATATGTGTAATTGACCTGAGTATGGTGGATATAGTTTAAATGAAGGGGGTAAAATAGGAGTGACATTTTTTTTCTCGCGATGTCTTGGCGCCAGCTGAGCCTCGATTTAATGTTTTTATTCGTCGTCCTCTTTGTTTCATCAAAAGATTTTCGTTCGCACAAGATTTCTGGAGTCGGGGAAATTTATTTGATATGTATGACCCAGATATGTATGAAATTTATTGTTGGGTAGGCTAGGCCTACTTTAGGTTAAGGTAGGCTAGCCTAGTTAAGGGTGGGCCATGGGATCATGAAACTCTTTACCTAGGTTATGCTCTATCCTAAATTGAACACTTCTACCGCGGCCTGTAGGTTAGGTAACTATCAGTTTGCGTGCTAAAGGGGCGCCGTGTCATGTGCCTATTAGTCTTTTGGGGACTAATGTTGAAACGTCAACAAAAGACTGTAAATATAGACATAGACAAGAGCAATGCGTACTAACAAAAAATACGTACAAGCAAAAGTCTGTAAATGTTATTGTTGTCAACTGATGGGAACTAGGTCACAGTAGTGTTCTAAATTCGAAAGGCAACAATAATACAATTCAATATTACTATTCAAGTTTTGTCAACAAAATAAGCGTATAGTACATATGAAACTGCCATACGAAGTAAAATAAACATGTGAAGTCTTCGCAAAATATTTGTTCAAGGTAGTTTATAAATCCAATATGGCATTGCATTGTTGTGAGTGCCAGCCGGTTCTACACTCACGGACACGTCCTTCCCAGCGCTCATTTGAATAATACTATTTGCTTATATATCTACCGTTTATTGATATTACTCAAGATTGTAGTTGTAATCAGCACAATAAAACATTTGGTTGCCTAGCCCTAATAGTTAGGTTATGAGACGTCTTATTTCCGGGGTCATGTTTTGAACTGAAATGCATTTTTACCTTGTAATCGATGGTTTTATTCCTACTGCCATCACAACTGAAACTCCACAGTGCTTATTTGATTGTAATTATACACATTTAGTTCTTAATTCACTCCAAATTCCACTTTAAGTACGTGGGAGTTTGTTCAATCCAAATTCCACTTTAAGTACGTGAGTTTGTTTACAGTTAGTAAGCCATGGCGTGAATAATTTTTCAGCCTTGTACGTCTGGCAGCCAGAATCCACGAGTCAAGCAGACGACGGTTTAGTGAATTGTTTATGACAAAAAAATTGTACTATTTTGCTAGCAATTTTCATTTATTTAAGTCTATATTACGACTTTTTTATAATTTTTAATAATTGTATGGCTGCAATAATTTGTTTTTAATTTTTAATAATTGTATGGCTGAAACAAATGTAACCTTTAATGCTTGTTAGAAATGGCAAGTCATCATTGCCAATTTAGTGGACTTTGACACATATGCTGCTGCCATTACAAGCTGTTTCTATGAATTGTAGATGTCGTAGTAATGCAATAATGTTAAAATTGCTCTAAAATGAATGAATAAATATATTAAATGGATAAACTAAATTCACCTATTTTTATGGTTTTGTGTAAGTCTTATCCCGAGTTTAGAGGGTAAACACAGACCAATTAGCAACAGTGATAAAAAATTTTCACAGCAAAACCGATGAAATTTGTGTCAGGAATCTGGTTATTTTTACAAAAACGAATATTTTAAAATGAATGGTCATGAATACGTAATAAATTTATGCAATTCATAACCTTATTCTGGTGTTTAGTTATTTAAATGTTATGTAGCACATCCTTCTTCTTCCCGAACAATCGCCATGTTTACCTGTCCGCAAGCGTAAACACCATCGTCGTTTAAGATTGTTGTGAAGAAAGTGTCCCAGCATCTCTGGATACATGTGGTGTGTGGATTTAGCACAGGAAATGGGAAGTGTGTTGACACAAGTGACTCCGCAAACATCAAGATTGTGTCAATCTTTCAAACGTCAGGTGTTTTAAGTAAAATTTGCGAAAGCGTCATGTTTAATCAAATTATGGCCTTAATTTCTAACTTGGGAGAAAACACTTACTTCGAGAGGAAAGTAGAGGTCTTAAGGTGTTGCTTTGATGGAGGTTGGCTTTGACTGACATCTAATTCAAGATACTGGAAGTGCTAATGATTTTTTGGGAAAGTAACCGCGCCACGGTGCAGGTGTCCGCCTGTCTGCTTTACCCTATGGTTAAAGTAGGATCATGTAAACTAAAAATTACTATCGGAGTCTGACTGGAATGTTTATTGCCCTTAGTTAATGTTTTGTTTATGTTATCTTTTGTTGGAGTGTAAAGAGTAGGGGATCAGGGGTACTGAAGGCCTAATTGGCATTTCAGATGAATAATAATCTAACCATCCTCAGACATTGAGTCCTGATTTGGCCGCAGGTGCTTTTCCAACTCCATCCCTTTAGGGTTATTTTTTGTAAGACTTCAGCCACCTCTCATAATTTATATTTTTCTTTGGTAAAACACATCAAAGCAAAAAAATTTGTTTTATAAGGTAAGACAATCCCCCCCATAGCTAATATGGCAAAATTGTTAACCAGTAAACACGCCTAGGTTATGTTCAGTTGGTATTTTTAGGTTCTTTTAGTGCCCCATCATTTCCTAGCCATTTTTGCATGAACTATCTTGGGTTTTCCATGCAAAAATGGCGGGATGGAGTCTTCCAAAATGGCTAGATAGAGTCTTCCGAAAAATTACCCCTATTTTGTTTATGTGCTTGGTATATCCCATCTTTTGTTTTGTGTTTTTACTCACATCGCCATGGAGCTGTTACTAAACACTGTACTCACCTGAATCGGTAGTAGTAGTTGTTTAAGAGTAAGCTGGCCTTATGCCAGCACGGGCTTTTGCTCATAGAGCATCCAGTGAAAACAGTAGTTATGGAATTGAGAGCGCAATTTTAATCTTAAGTTTTATGTAATCCTGTAGCCCACCCTTTTCCAGGTTATTGTAGGTGTATGTCATAGAGTTGATTATAGATAGGGATTCCATCTTACTTTGTGGGACTAAGGAGGGTTGCCAAGTTAGGTTAGGTAAAGGTAAGCCTGATTAGGTCATAGTCCTTTTGAGATCCTTACTAGGTCAGTAGAAATGCCTGCTGCAGTAGTCCTGGGCCCCCGTTCTGCATTTGCATCCATAGGCTATAGTAAAATTAAGCTAATAGGCTAGTGTACGTTAAGGCTGTATCCACATGATCAAACTTTGTTCAATGTGGCGCCAGAAGCGGAGAAACAGCGGGCAGAACTTTTGGTCTTTCTCCTCTGGCTCACCCCAGGGTCAGTTATTTGTGTATTTGAGGGTAGATGGCTAGCATGCTCTCTCTAACATTGCTGAGCTCTCCCCTGTTAAGACAAGCATTACTTGCTCCTACCCCTTCTTGATTGGGGGCTTTGCTGGAGTACTGACAGGTTTGCACCCCTCAGTATATTCCAAGAGACCTGTCTATCACTGCTTCTCCCACTAAGGAACTTGGTGCTGTTGAGCCTCCCATATTGGACTCCGTAGGGGGGTAGTACCATCAAGTAGGCATTACTTAAGGTTCTTTGCAGTGTCCCTTCAGCCCCTAGCTGTAACTACTTTACCCCTTTCCTAACAATTGATTTATAGTATAACTGCAAGGCTTTCTTCCTATAACACCTTTCAAACCTTTTCACCGTTAATTTCCGTGGTTACAAGTCAACCTTTGCTTATGACTCGCCAATTGATGCCACCAGGGCCAGCCATTCATCGCCACTGTCCTGAGATTGGACACCAGGGCTGTATCCAACTTTTAGTTATGGGAATATGTTAAGACCTAAGAATCCCTCCCTTCAAAACTCCTTCCAACTGAGCTGGAATGGATTTTTCAATTTTGTTAGATTTGTTTTTGAGCTTAATGATTGAGTAAACTACTTTCCTTACTGTTGACTTGTCAGAAGTTGGTTCTTTAGTGCACAGACTGACAAACCCCTTGGGGAAACAGAAGATTTCTTCTCAGTAAGTGTCAGTTGCCATAGTCACACTCCAGCCAGTGTTGTGGTTCATCCTTTCGTTGAACATGTATGCTGGCTTCATTGTTACTGGATGCCATCGTCATGATGCTTTTTGTGAATGAGAAAATATATAAGTTCTTGAGGTTGCAATGCCTCTCTTCTCAGACCATAGTGTAACCTTTGGGCAAAATTTTTCAGGATATGTATTCTTGTATCCATGCTCCTCTCCCAGTAAGTGTTGGCTGTGAGTAGTTTTGCCTAGTAAAATGAATGTTTTGGTTTTCTCTCCAGGCTTTCCAAAGAATAAAGTTGAGGCAGTGATGATGAGGCATTTTTTTTAATTAGGACACCTTGATCAAGTGTGAAGTCCCCTTGAAGCCCTCTTAAGTTATCAAAGTATACTGCAGCCAAACCCTGGGTGGGGATGGGCACCTTCATTTTTGAGTGAGAGCACCAACTCATTCCACACAATCACCAGTTAACATCCTTGTTACCAAGTTCAGCAACTTCAGCTCATGCTGAGGATACTAAAAAAATATAAATGGCTTAAAAAAAAATTCATATTTTGAGATGTTTCCAGAGTAACATTTAATGGCAGATGTTCTTAGCAATGTTAATGAATGTATAACTTCTTCTTTAGTCTAAATAATTAATTTTGTTACATGTTCTATACCATTAATTATTACAGTATATGATGTTAACTTTTTCCAGACTGAAGGACAAACAAATTCACCATGGCAGATGATCAGCAGTTTTGTTTGCGCTGGAATGAATTCCAGAGCAACATGGTATCCTCGTTCAAACATTTACGGGAAGAAAAAAGTTTCACAGATGTTACCTTGGCTTGTGATGGCCAGACGTGTAAGGCACATAAGATGGTGTTGTCAGCGTGTTCACCTTACTTCAAAGCTCTTTTGGAGGTGGGTTTCCTATAAGGTAATACGTATAGTATGTGCCGTAAATGAAGTTTTATTACCAGTAAAAATTTTGATAAGGATTTTCAGTGATGGTTAAGGTAGGAATTTTAAGATGCTCCTTTCCCTTAAAGTAAATAAATCCCACAAATCTGCTGTATCTGAAAAGGAAGCATTTATTTCTCACAACCCCCTCCCCCCATTCATGTGACTTTGTTAGTTCCTACGACAAAATCATAAATTTGGAGACAGTTTGGATTTCCTTAGATATATAAACCATCTTTTATGGGATACCTCTCGCGTTGATCTCCCACCTTCTAATGTTGGGGTTTCGTAGGTAGTTTCTTGAGCTTATTCACCTTTATCTTTTCTAGACTTACATGCGTTTCTTCTCCTGTAATGAATTAACTGCTTTATAGAAAACCATTAAGTTTGCAGGAGTATATACAATTTGTTAAATAATGCTAAGAGAAGGAAACTTATTTAAAGAAAGAAAATGTTACTTTTTGTGGCTAACTACATGCTCCACTGGTTAATATTATTAGCATATTTGTTGTACCTGCACTAACATAAATTTCTTAATTGTTTACAGGAGAACCCATCTAAACATCCTATAATTATTCTTAAGGATGTACCATTCAGTCACCTTCAAGCAATTCTTGAATATATGTATGCTGGAGAGGTAAATGTCGCTCAAGCAGATTTACCTAACTTCCTCAAGACAGCTGAAAGACTCAAAGTTAAAGGCCTGGCAGAAGTGAATCAGAATGAGCGGCAGGATCGCTGAGGAACCGCCCAGGTATGTTGCCTGAAGGCTGGAAGTATTCAAGTTAGTTTGCAATTATTAGCATTATATTAACTGCAGTTGTACAGACTATTTTTTAATGGTTCACAGAGATTGGTTTTCATGTTCCAGAACAATTTAAGGTTACTTGATATCTTTTTGTTCATGATGATTGAACAGGAATTTGAATTGTATCTCTTGTTGCACCACAAGAACTAAAATTATACTATTTCAAATTTGTTTATACAGTAAATTGAAAATACAATAGTCATTTTTGTATTGCTAGAAGATTTCAGAGTTCAATTTTGTTTGAAAAGCTCTCTATTTCTTGGAAATTTTAATTTGCTCTTAACAAGGAACCCTCTTCAAACAGGTCATAGGAGGCTTGGGAAAACGGGTTTTAAGAGAAGCCAAAAAGCCTTCAGTGCTGTCTTCTCTCCCACCCTCTGTTTATGCACTTCCCTCCAAGCTCCTTAGTCATCGCAGTTGTCCGACTTCTTGTGTTTCCCCAGCCAGCCTCCGTGGCCATTTACCTGAAGATTACTACATTGATCATCAACATAGAGCCTTGTAATTGTTAGGCATCATAAGTTCTGTCTGTTCCTTTTTTAGATTTTTCATTTCATCCCTGACATGGTCTGTGATTTTGAACATCCCTGTATAATGTAATGCTGTCTCAATTGATTGTGAACAGTTGGGAAAAGGATAAAACAAGAAGATATGTAGGGTTGGTTCACATTGACAGATCTGTGTCAAAGTGGAAGTGCTAGTTGAGATAATCATGATCTTGACCAGTAAATTACATTTTGGAGCACCTTTGCTAGTTTTTGGGGGGGAGGTTGGGTGGGTGGGAGGGAGGGTCAGTCTGTGTGTTTGTTTAAACAGTTGTATTGAATATTACACTTTAATTATTTTCCAGAATTTATTTCTTTTTATCTTTGGACTCCATGTGCTTTTCTCTCAGCACTTACAGGATGTGCGCTACTATCCACCTGAAATTGACTTGTAAATATTGAATCTAAATAGATAAACTTGGATAAATATTGATGATGAGCCTGTAGTGTGGATGCGTTTACTTAAAAAGGACAAATTCTCCATGAGAGTAAGCAAAGTTGGCCTAGTCTGACTTCTCAGTGAAAAGAGATTTGTTTGTAGTGGTTGATGGATTCCTTTTAACTTGAGACTGGTCATTGGGTCAACAATATTGTAATATGCATGAAGGCAACTTGATACTACATGTGTTTACAATGGTTGAATGGAAAATACATATTTTACGAGCTCAAATTAGCCAAAGATCAGTGCAGTTAGTGGTTTTCTTTTTGAACTGTAGAATTAGTAGCATTTACAAGTAAATTTAATCTTAATCTGTAATTCTTACTTTATTACATCTGTCTGTCCTCCTATTTGTATGTACGTGCACATTGAGTTTGGGGTTAGTTGTTTGGACATCAGCTGTACACTGTGTGTATAATTTGTATCTAGTTACATAGATTATATGTGTTTTTATGCACACAGTTTTATACACACAGTGTACCCCAGCTATTTTTTCCCAGATATGACATTCTTATTAAGGTAATTCCAGTTAACCATGTAAAACTGCTGGCTTCAGTTGGCTAGTCTCATTAGTACCAGGTTCCATAATGGCACATAAACGTATTTATATTTGGTGTTTTTTTTTTATATCTACCTGTTTATGTATGTAATATAAAGTGAATATTAATCTAGTTGTTGGTATTCTCATTTATTTTTCAAAATCTTGTGGAGGCTACTAATAAGATCAAATTATTAACTACAGCTTTTAGGTTTTGCACATGTATTCCAAGACATTCCTCTTATTACTGTATTTCAGTTTTGTAATAGCTATTTATTATTGGGAATATTTTAAGGGAATTGGTGTTTTAAATTTATAATCTGTACATAGTAGCCAGCAGAACTCTTCTTATGTTGATTCTAAAAACGGTCATGGTCATCATAAGACTGTACTACAGTAGCAATCAGGCAGCAAATATGAAAGATATTTTATGGTAATTTAACCAAGGACTGTTTTGATAGAACTAATAAAGTATTGCATAACCACATCTTTGAAGGTGTAGTGATGTAAGGCCACCTCTTAAAGTGATCTTCGTCAAGGAGTTAGTTTCAGGATATCTTTTTTTTTATTATTACTTGTATTAATGGTTATTATTATTATTATTGAAATTTTCATACATGACCCATGGTTGGGTGTGGTATAGTGATACAAGATGCTGTTGAATGGATAATTGATGTAATGTTAGTAAATGCTATGCTCCACACCAGGCACTGCTACCAATATGGGAAGCATCTGCTCAAGACATAACTTTTACTATTCTAATCTATTATTATGTATGTATCAGTTTTCTCATCTCTGTTTTATAAACTTTGCCTAGGAAATATGTTAATTCAGGTTTTATTCTTATGCTGCTCAAGCCCCATTGCTCTGCTTTAATTACCCTGGCTGTGTTGATGTCTTTTTGAAATTTGATTGGTTGTTTGGGTTGAGGTTAGGGTCAATCCAGATTGAATTGATTTATATATACACTATAGTTCTAGAAATTCAATGGGAATTAAAAAATAAATGGGCACAGCCCCCTTGCTGTTAATCATTCACAAAGGGTGCCACCGGGAAGAGGTGTGATCAGCAACCTGTTACTTGGAATGCATATTGTATCAGAGACTCATTCATTCATGATTTGATGATCACTGGAGTCTGTTTTGGAACTGTTTTTTGCATCACCATTTCCAGTTGGATGTTTTAGTGAGAGTTATTCCAGAATGTAAGAAGATCATATAGTGTCAGTTATACTTCCATTATCTGGGTGAAGGAATATTTTAATGTATTTTCTACTTGGTACAATCCATTGCAAGGTTGAAGAAACCACTTGGTGTGTGTGTATTGCACAATAGAGGTTTTATTCATCCATGAATGCAGTATTGGGTACATTTTCACTTCATAGTAAATATTTAATGAAATTTCAAGCATGATCACCTAATTTTTTTAAAATGAAAGTTCAATTTGTGTTATAATTTTTTTTTTAAGTTCTAATTCACTTGAAGATTTTCTTGCACAGCTTTTGCAGTCATGGTTATCATGCAGTGGTAACTGGGTGGATGCATTCATTGATATCATTTAGGGGATGCAGGCAGTCACATTAAGAACCTGTTGCATTCTGGATAACTTATTTATATATGTCATTACTGTATCTTAGTCACTGATTGCTTTAATACATATATATCATACATATATGTATTTTGTTCTTATTTTGTTGATGAAATTTGCTTCAGTATTTTTGCTACGGAAAATAAAGGGATTTTTGTCAAAAAATGTCCGAAATTTCTGAATGGATTTGAAAACCTACATTATTGAGGGCACATTCTTTACTTCATGTGATAATAGTAATTACCTTATGCTCAAATAGATATAATTTGAGTGCATTGAACATTTCAGGAGTTTATAAACAATTGAAATATGAAATTTTTTTCCTTTTTGTTGGTATGTAGCTCATAGATGTTGGTTGTCAGTGGCAATGTGAGTGTGGATTTGCTTGTCATTCAACAAAGGTGATTTGTAAAGAATGAGCTTCGGATTATTTTACTACTCTGTGCCTCTTAACAAGGCAAATTTTGCGATGGGAGTAAAGGTTGAGTTGTCATTTTTCCCTTTGTTGAATGGTAATCAAACTTATTCTTTCATTTGGGGGCGGTGTTTCATTTAGAAGCCTAACCTATTTACTTCATATTCTGGTTAGAGTTTGGTGATAGTCCTATTTCAACATCAGAAAGGATTTTGCGTAACTTCCCATTAACTACTCAACCAGCCATTAAGAAGGCGCTAGTCTTTCTTGCTTATCACACCTTGACTGACTGTCATACGTTTATAATGGGACTTGTAGTAAAGAATTGAAACTGCTAGTTGAAAGGTTAATCATTGGTCCCATTGGGTTTTTGTGGCAGGCAGTCTCTTGTCAGTATTTATGCTGACATGTATTCCCACCAAGGTCATAAGCATGTCATGAGTGTCAGTATCACTCCTACTTCATTATGGCATAATGAGTTTGAAATTGTGAATTTTGGCTTGGTGAATTTTTTTGTTATCCCAGTTTTGCATTTTGCCACATTTTTAAGAAGAGTGCAGCATCATGCTGTTGTAACATTACAGTATGGTATATTAAATCGGCATAATGTATTGTCAGTATTATATATTTTTAATTAGTTTAACTTAGTGTGCTCAGTCACATTTGTAGAATCAGTTGGCCTTAAAGGATTAGTTTTGAAATAAGTAGAAAATGGGGGATGGTAAAGTTAAAATGTGCAGTGAAGTAATGAAGAGAGCAAATAGAATGTAAAGGCCAGAAAACAATGCAATTGTACCAAAGGATGTGGCAAAGTAACTTTAGTACCATCTACAGTGGGCCCCACAAGGTATGCACTGTATAGGGAGAATTCTTTCATAAACTTTGAGTATCTCGGATTTTAGTCAAACCAGTTACATTTGTTATCTTGGGCTATAGGTTTTCATATTTCTAGTCCAAATTGAAGACGAAAGCATCTTCGAAATTGGTGTACCCTTGTGTGGTAATTTTCTTCATCAAATATTACTGGTAAAGTTGCCATTTGATTACTTTTCAATAAAATTTCAATTGAATATGCATTGATGGTCAGAACTCTCCCTCTAATGCTTCTGTAGCACTGTCTTGAAATTATGGGAAGTTGTAAGGTTACATTAGGTACACTTTGTTTGGCCTTGATATTAAGATTAGTCTCGTTTAGTTGGGGACTATTATGAAAAAAAAAAAAAATAGGCTTCAACCTTACCCTGATGCAGGGTAAAGAAAATTGAACAGTGACAGTGGAAATCAATTGAACTTAATTTTTATTTTTCTCTCCAAAATTGTGGGAAACACTAGTTTTCCTGTCTGTGGGCAACGTGGTTGAACCATTGGAAAGGTGCTCTTGCCTTTCTAGTGGTGAATCGCACTCAAAGTTTGTTCTACTTTACACAGGAAAAATGTACACATTTCCTTACATCCATTATTCATGGATATTTTTATACTTAAGCTTATTCATGAGGTCAAGATGAAACACATTTTGCAAAATTTACGTAATTCCAGTTAGCAGCATCATATACTAGTTCTAGTATTACCAAACAAACATAATTTTCAGAGTTGTTTTCTTGCTGCTAAGCTCCCTTTTTGTAAGTCTACTTGCACCTGTGTAACGTGAACAAAGCGCCTCAGTGGCGTGGTTGGTTTGGTATTAGCATCCCACCTCAGTGGTCGCGGGTTCGATTCTCGGCCATTCCATTGAGGGGAGAGATGTGTATTTCTGGTGATAGAAGTTCACTCTCGACGTGGTTCGGAAGTCACGTAAAGCCACTGGTCCCGTTGCTGAATAACCACTGGTTCCATGCAACGTAAAAGCACCATACAAACAAGTCAGTGTGTGTTGTAAATGTGGCTAGTACTTTGAACATCTTCATTGAGGAGCTCATATTTTAGTCTTGTTTACTGAGAGATATATTGTACCATAAAATATTTGTTCATGCTTTTATGGGAATTTTTATTTTCAATATTCCCAATTTTTCATCTTGAAGGTTATTTCAAAGTGTCTCGCTCATATATTATCATTATTGTAGATAGTGTGAAAATCAGAGTAGGAGAGCAAAATCCTAGTTTAGTTACTTCATGGCCAATTCTATAAAATTTCACATTTGCATATATAAATGCTTTTGATAATTAAACACTTTTGTCTCCTATCACAGCTTTTACTGTATTAAATGTAAGTGTTCTATACTAAAGCACATGATAAGGTAATTAAAGCTGCTGCTGAAAATTTTAAGGAACAGTGGTAAGCAAGCACATGATCACCCCGTACTGTTTGGTGGTTATGTTTAGAATACTCTCTTTTGTGAGGTAATAAGACTCCCACTTTTCTGATTATAAAGACGAGCTCAAGAATGTTAGATGTCAGGGAGTGTTTTCAGATTATTATAGATTCGTTCTTCCTTTTGTTTGCCAGAGTTGTATTTGCAGAATGTGGCCTAATAAATATTGTTTCTTTGACATTAATTTTAAATGCATTATTGCTGGGGAAAATAGTCTCTTTAACCTGGAAAACATTTGTGAAGTGAAACTTATGCCATAATTGAAGTAGGAGTGCTAAACAGGCTCCCAACCAAATCACACCCAGGTACCCTTATTACAGGTTAGTATACGCAGGGGTGTAGCTTTGTATCTAGAATAGCATGGAGCAGTTTTGTACAAGAACTCAGAATAAGTTTTTAATAAAACTAAATGTGTGTTCATTTTCCTTTTTTTACATATAACTTGGAATGATTGAGAATTAGTGAATTGGGCATTTAATAAATGTGAAAGGATGTCCATCATCATAGATTTTGAAATAATTTGAAGTGATGACTTGACTTTTGGTTGACAAGACCACCAAGGTTCACGGTTCTCAAAGAGCTGCCTCTAGTCAACTGTACTTTGATATGTTTACACTTCAGAAAATATGACCTGTATCATAAAATAATGGAAATTGAAGTGGATATAAAATTGTACATTTTATTTACATCCATATACAAATTTTTATGTACACTCGCCAAAATGGTATACGTATAAAACACAAATCTATAAACAGATGAAAGATGCTTCTTCCTGGAATCTCAGATTGTAAGTCTAGATTTTAAAAAATTAGAGCAGTACCTATTACAAATATTAAGACATCCAACAATTCGAAATTATTAAAATGTTTGAAATGTATCATAACTCAAAACGGCCAAAGATCCACTTCAACAACAAGCAAATCTTGACCTACCTCAACAACATGTATGTGTCAGTTATTCAAAACTCAAAGGTATGTTCCTGTCCCATTCACAGAATCCGATACCTACTGGTTGCCAGTCTCTTCATCCTGACAATTTAACATTTTCAAGAAAAGTAAATAAGTCATCAAAGAAAAAACTATACTACTTCATGCAAAAGAAAAAAATTACAATTTCTGTAATGGAGTTTAGTCTTCCATGAAGCACCTTCAATATGCATATATAGTGAATATGAAAGTAGCCAATACAGATATCAGAAATCTGCACGACACTTACTTCCACATGCATACATGGTAGAAGAGCATAGTATTTACAGAAGCTTTACGCTGCTTATATACCTGAATTTACACAAAAACCTAAAATTACATTAAAGTAGCAATATTCTTGGAAATTTTATGAAAAAAAATGGTTGTCTCGACCACTTGCAAACAAATGTGCAACACTGAATGAACTTGTTAACAATTTCACTACATGTATATACAGTACAGTAAATTACTACAAAGATAAAGTATACCGAACCAATTTTCCCCTGCCCATTCATCAGAGTATACATTGTAAACTCTAATTTGTCTTCTTCCCACAATGTGCCTCATGTACATGTAAGTTTGCTATGCACTTCACTTTCTCTAAGAAAGGCAGCATGTCTAACTGATGTTTGTTGAAAATAATTTTGAAATAAGCATCCTAGTTAAAGAAACGACCCTTCAGCAATCACAGTTACATCATTACTGAAAAGAGGTACTTCTAAACTGATGTTTGTTGAAAATAATTTTGAAATAAGCATCCTAGTTAAAGAAACGACCCTTCAGCAATCACAGTTACATCATTACTGAAAAGAGGTACTTCTATAAATGTCAATTTTGGTCAAACTAAACATAAAATAAGAAGGCTCTCCTTATTAACATGAATCAAATTCTCACAATACAGAACTCTGGAAGAACATACTACTCCAAAACAATAAGAGAAACATACCCTAAATTCATAGTATTGTTTATAGGGACAGTTTAACCATGTTCTTAGTGTCAAAAACACTACCACAAATTCTTAGATGCTTTTATGGCACTTCTAAAATACCTGAAACCTACAAACTGTATTTTCAATAATGGCAGAATAAGACTGGCTATTTGATAACTAGAACAGTAGGCCAAGACAACAACTGCACATATGCAAGGCAAAAATTATCATGTATTAAGCACAATACCTATGGATATTATTGGGGAATGCAGAAATACTATAGTTAGGACTGAACTGTTTCCTAATGCTGAGGCTTTTGCTCTTCAAAGAGTGGCAGTGGCAGATGACAATCCTCAAAGGATGGAGCTATGAGCATGTAACACCTGAGATTAGTACTGGGTTTAAACCAGAGGCTAGAATGACTAGGCTTATTCTTCATAAAAAAAAATAAAAATGAATAAGAACATCCTTGTACACATCATCATAAATTCCACACTGCCACCAGTAATCTTGCAGACCATAAGTATCAACAAAACACCTCTCTAGGAGGTTGTAGTTCACTTTTATATCCCTCCCTTTTTTTCTTTTACTGACTCCATCAAGCATTACACCCCGTAGGGGGGTTTAGTGCTGTCAGTTCACCTCATGCAGTGCACTGTAGGCACTACTTAAGGTTCACTGCAGCATTCTATCGGTCCCTAGCTGCAACCCCCTTTCATTTCTTTTACTGTGACTTTGTTCATATTCTCTTTCTTCCATCTTGCTATCCAACCTCTTAACATTTGTTTTATAGTACAACTAAAAGGTTTTCCTCTTGTTACACCTTTCAACTACCAATCCGTTTCAGCACTGAATGACCTCATAGGTCCCAGTGCTTGGCCTTTGGCCTAAATTCTATATTTCATTCCATCAAGCATTACATACTGATCATAGTGTGCATAATAATAATTGTCTATCATGCCTCACCTTCACCTCTGTTCACCAACACCACAGCTCTCCCTGATCCTTCATCTCTTGAGACTTTCATCCCGGGCATTTTCATTTTCTTCCTCCCATACCAGCTGTGGTAATCATCTTCCCACTTTCTATATATTCCTGCCTATTGTAGTACTGTACATTGGCTAGGTTCGTTTGTCCTTTCGTGGAAATCATAAATTGTGACATGGTTCAACTTTTCTTTCCATTCATGGGATTGCTGGGGAGGACTGACTCCTTTCACTTATGATCTGCACAGCTGGCATAAAGATTTGTGCTACTATCTGAAGCTGCCACTGCCAGGTCATCATGGGTTAGAATTAACAAAGCAAGACTTCTGCAGCTATCAAACCTTTTTTTTTTCATGTGGGCATTTGATTCTGTGGAGGCTTACTAGTTACATATATGTACGTACTGCCTTTTGGCTTTTTTCAAAAGAATGAAAATTATGAGTCATAATAAATAGAACTTTTTTCATACTGGCCTAGCCTAGGCAAGGGCAATACTTTGCTCATTCTCTAGCTTTCTCTTACAAAACTAGCAGCTGGTCAGCAATATATAATTTGCATAAAGCCCAAAAATAAACTGATCACAAATGAAATACCTTACTTGACAGTTCTGAGGGAGTTTAAATGCAGGATATGTGAAAACAAGTAAAAACCTTGAACAATTCTATCAGTGTATGCTAGGCTATAGGCACTGGGGTAACAAATTTTGCACCTTTTAATAACAGAAGGGCAGTTTATTTCAATTTAAACTGCTTTGCAGTGGGAAGCTTATCTTCCTTCTCTTCAAAAGAAACTGAAGGAAAGATATTTGTGGGGGTAATAGTATTGTCTAGTAAGGAAACTCAAATTTACTTTCACAAGGAGGGAAAGAGACTGACTATCAACATGCTTTCGGCCACAGTAGCTTCCTCAGGATGCTGCCTTTCAGTATTACTCTGCACAACTATGCAATACCAGAAAAAATATTACCATAAGAAATACAATCAGTCATTTTCTCTACTAACAAAGCTAAGGCTGGTCTTGTGAGTTCTTTGACTATTCAGGGAACTCAAATATACATATTTATTCTTTATAGCAAATTCATCCCTGGTAAAAGGATAAAAAGAAGCACTACAGTATTGCGTAGAACCAGGAGCCTCAAAACTTCCAACATTATGGTACTGGAGGTAGTACAGGGTTTACACACAGCACAGCTTGCACTGCAAGCCACAAAACACACAAAGACACTTGCAAGCAGGGCATTTGGATCAAGCGCTTGGCTAGAAAATGCATCACATCCCAAAGGACAATACCTTAACTCAATATCATTATAAAAAAAAAGCAGCTCAGCGGTTTGATTAAAATATTTTTATAACTAAAGTAAATAATTTAGTAGTTAGTACTACCACATCCAAATTTACGTACAGTCAACTAAAAATTTCCTAAGCAAGTTGCAATTCCCAGCTGCAGCCTTCACAAGAAAACTAAATTATCCCAGTATGAACTGTGGTGTTAAGTAGACTATTTAACATAATATACATAACAATAAAACATACACAAATCCATGACAATCAAAATTAATAAATATAACAGTCATGAATAAAAAAAAAAAGCTAATTCTTGACACAACTGTCCAATATCTACACTGAAAAGAATGGTTTTATCTATGAATCACCTTCAAAGCAAGAAACAAGTAGGAATATGCTATAGGAATTGAGAACACCTCTACCTATGAACAGGTTCGGATCCCACATTCCATTTAGATCCAACACTACATACCCAGTACAGTTTCACATATTCGTTCATACCTTATATGTACTTTGACTATATAACTACAGTTTAACCAACCTAAAATAAAATTGAAGATATTAAAATTAAATTACAGTGATTAAATAAGTAATGGCAGCAAAGTGTGGAGCAAATATTCCTTGTCTGCATTCATAGCAAGTTTGGGATGGGAAATGGGTAGACCCCTCAAGTCCAAACTTCTCTTTCATCTTGAAGCATTAATCAAATAAAGTCAGATTCAGTTCCATTTCATAATCACAAGAGCCACAAAAAACAATGGCATTGTGTACAGCAGATTCATCTTGATGAACAAATCAAAATTCAGACCCATAGACTAAAATAGTAGCAGCACATTTTTAATCAAACCAAACAATTTGGTAACAAATCTTTTCTATTTCCTTACTTTATCTTTCAGTTCTTTGCATTCTTCTTTTTCACTCGCTTATTCTTCTGATTTCACTATTACAGTGTAGTTTATTAACAAAGACCAGCTAATACTAATAATAACTCATTCATTCACAAATGCTTGAACTAATGCTTGTAAAATTTCATTATTTCTTCTTCTTCCAGATATAGTTCCAGCTTCAAAGTACGTCATCTACAGCTTCTGAACCTGCCCAACGACCTATTTTGTGCAAATACTTCATATATCATTGCATGCTAAAGACACCTCCATTAAGCATTCATTTTTTCAACTACTGCCACATGCCATGTCTTAGATATGTAGAATTCTTAAAGCATGGTATTTTCTTGAAAAGCACTCCATTTTCAAGCCAAAAGGGAAAGAGAAATCCTCATCTTTATTCTAGGTTACTAACCATCAACAACAGGGAGTGAGACTGCAGCAATGTTCTAGAAGGTTGCGTAGTCCTCAACAAACTTCCCTGTAAGTGGGTCAAGTTTAAAATTTCCAACAGTATTGTCTAGATAATGATTTTTCTTTCCTTACTGATACAAGTTCTAAGTGACATTTTCAGAGAGATTTGTTTTACTCATATTACAGATTTACTGAAGTTGATTCCACATTCACTGTTTATTTTTTTTTAATATTCACAAAACTCACATGCAAATGTTGCACCCACACTGCAATCCTGCCATTCCTTTAAAACCATGGAGACTGGTATGAGCCTTGAAGTGTTGAAATGTTTTGTGGCTGGTTAAAAAATATTTCCTTTCAATTTGCTTTGCTTTTAAATCGTCGCTAGTTTTCCTTATCTCTTTCCTCACTTCACATTTTTTTTTCTTTTTAATTTCTTTACATCGACATTGACCACTTCAAGTGTTCTATAATTCATTCAGTAATTATGAGGATCACTCTAACAGTCAAATGATTCAACCAAATAGCACTCACTGCATTTGCCATTTGTTCCCTTTTTCATGATTTACTTTAGAATTCATTCCCTCTGTAATTTTACAATTCACCATTTGTTCCTCTTTTCATGATTTACTTTAGAATTCATTCCCTCTGTAATTTTACAATTCATTGTACAACTACACACTACAAATATTACCACTCTTGCTTTTACATTTAATACCATACAGGAAGACCACAACGACATACATAAATGACAAGCACGAGTACAACACGTGTACACTGATACAGCCATCCAGATTTGAATGCCCAGAACATACATAACAAGGACATTGCTGACAGGGATTACACTTTGAACAGATGTTCTCTTTCCAAGAGGACCAAGCACTCCAAGGAACAGTGGTCAAAAAAGACCTCTACTTATGACAAATTTCCATCAGTACTATAATATATCTTGTAGCTGCATGACAACTTACTGTAAAACAGAAAAAAATATACTTTGTAAGAACATCTCAATGGCTGATGAAAAATGAATATAACAGACAAACTAACCATAATGCATAAGCACAAAATGACTGGTGGAAATGAAGAGGAAGATGATGAAAATCCAATTCTCTCACCTCCAACCAAAACCCATCAATCATAAACAGCACTCATTCTTAGTCCAAATGTCTCTAGACAGAATTCTATATCTTTTCAATTTAAGAAGTAAAAGAGCTAATAATGACTGTTCACACGTGTACCTTTGACCCACTGGTGACCAGTGACTATCCTCTTCATTATTTGCGTGCCCAACAATAATTTATCCTTTCACTTAAACTTAATCATGGATAGGTTACATTCTGCAGTAATTTGTGGCAAGAGCACATAACACAGTGCATCATACAGCAAAAACCTCCAGCATACATCGGTAGATATAACATGAAGAAAATAACCAATTCAAGTGTTCAGTACTGATTACATGTACAGATAACTTTAGTTTAACTTACTGTTATCCTTCAACACCTACCAGAAGGAAAACCATGCCATGAATTTGTCACACAGTCATCACAGTCATTGACCATAGTAAATCCTTCCATTAATATGAACTCACAAATGAGCAATAAGCATTCTATCATTGAAGTACATGGATGAAACACACATTGTAAATGTATGACTGGTCCTTTGACTTGTTAGTGAAGTAATGAAACTTGAAGAGTTAACAGAGCTGTTATACATTTGATGTCAACTTGATATACCTGACTGCTTATCATCAGTTCATGAAGCTGTGATACAATATTACCTGTAAAACAACTGCCTGACAAGGCAGATATACTCCAGTGCAGATTCACAGTTCATTGGGAATTGGATCTAAGGTTTTTCATGTAAAGTCTGATACTGAGCCATATATTTGACTGCCATGGTCCAGAATAGAGGGGACAGTTGCTGGACATTGTAACTTCAGCACTGATATGTCAGTTTCCCAAGTTGTATGTGATATCTACCTTATCAGGTTTACTTCTTTTGGCTTTTCTGTATGCAATATGTACATTTCAGTTCAAGTGTGTATCAAAGATTAAACTTCAGAACTTTCTAGTTTGGTAGATGGTTCAATGTGGTAATTCTTTTTCTAGCTAATCTTTACAAAATAAGACTGCTCCAGTTTTTTCTGCATGTGATATTGTTTATTGCAAAGTGGAACAGTATGAGGTCACTAAAGTCATCTCACATTCCAACTAACCTAAACCATCAATCCTGCTCGAGGAAGTGGAACAGAATTTAATATTTGGTGTAATGAAAAGAACTTAGTAAATATCTCTAATCACAGAATTGTATGTAAAATTCTTTCATCTACACCTCCAGGCTTCTGCAATTAATAGGTTTAGAGCAACATTTTTATGTGTTGGAACTTCATGTCAATGAAGTGATTAGTTACCAATCAATCAAAGGTATACTGGATGAACACCTGCTGTTAGCTATTCTGGTTCCGGTACAAGACGCAAGAATTCATGCATAAGATACATTGTAGAATGGTAAGAGGGCTCCATATGATTGACAGGCTTACATGAAAAAATTATATATATATAAAAAAAACTTTAATATTCACTAGTTACACAGAAGGTGATATTTCCCTCTCATAACAACATAAAATAACAAAACCTAAAGCTACTTGCTACACTCAGATCAACTGAGCGAAATAAGCAACAGCACCCTTCACAGCAAAATGATTGGGATTTATGAAAACAGAACAATGTCCCTCAATGAAATAGAAATGAATTAGAATCCATTTAATGAAGGTGCCTAAGAGCCAATATCCTAAAAAAATAAATAAATAAATAAAATTTTAGAAAATGTCACCAGGGTTGACTTCACTAAAAGTTACTGCGCACCATAATTTAATCTGGCTTTCCTACCAAACACTTTACATAGCTTGCAAATAAAAGATCGATCTGGGAAAAAGGTAATTCCAATACAAACCTTTTTTAAAGATTTTTTTAAAATACAGCTCATGGCATTTTCCTATTAAGTAGAAACATAGGTGGATATTTACAGTATACTATATCTAAGTGTTATCTCTTGTCATACTTTTGTTTGGGTTTACGCACTTAAGGAAAGCAATCTTTACATTCTGACCACCACTAACATCCTTGTTTCATGGAAAATGTCTTCTCCATTGTTTTAAAACTAAACACAATAAATTGTGCTCAAACCTAAAAAATACATAATTATAGAAGTCAAAGATCATTATAATCACTATTAGCAAAGGGAACCCTCTATAAGTAATCCAACATGCCAGTTTATACAGAAAGACACCAAATAACAAGAAAAAATAATACTCAATAACAAAATGGCAATTTCAGACAATGAATGACTTCAAATTATGAGTCCCGATTGGTACTGTATGAACATGGGCAGCTACTGGCACCATTGACACTGGTAATCCTGATAAGTACGTGCTGTTTAACCACCTCCTCTGAGCAAGTAATGGTAACAGTGACTATGGTATGTATTTCCCCCTGCATCATGCCTGCAGACCATCAACCATTCACAGCACTGGGCATCACCGGTTTCATGCACAGGTCTCTACTGTCAGTGTTTCTGTTTCGATGATATTCGCTAGATAAGTTGGACAATGAAATTCATGAGTGAAGCATCAGAGGCAATCTTGCCCCTGTTATGAGCTCTGTTTTAGTGTGTCATGCACTTACAGGGCGTTTGGGAAGCAATTTCACAAAAGTATGGAATGACAGCAGTAGTGAAAATTCATCCACTCTCCTCCCTCTTGTGTCTAACTTGAAAGGATTTTTGTGAAGTTTTTCTCCAATAAACTTCATTTTTTACTGAAATGTGCTATAATATGTGTGTGTGTGTGTGTGAATTAATTGGGACCAATTGTATTTTAGAGCACTCAGGGAGGTTAATAGAAATGAAAGGTGTAGAATTTTTTTCTCTCTCTCATCTTTAAAAGGGTGTTTTTATTTGGTGTATCCTACCTCTTTTTTGCAAATATTTGTGTTTTACCAAAATGCCCCCTTCCCACATATGTCCCTTCCTTTCTCTTCCCTCTGCTCTTTTACCACCTGTCTTTTCAACTTCAACTTCCTTCAGCTCCACCGGTTTACCCATAATTAAGAGTAAACCAAGCAAACCAGCCTTGTCAAGAATCAGCCCATTTTATGATTAACTTTTTTTTTAATCATTCACTGGCTTTTCAGTTTCATGTACCACAGGAACTGCTGAACTTGAGTGGGGTGTCTGCAAGTTTTCAAGTGTTTAACAGCTATGTAGTTACAATGATCATACTCAAGTAAACTTACTGGCTACTGATTTGCTGCTGCTGAAATATAAATCACATTTCTCTTCTTCATACTTTCCCCTTCAATGGAAAATACAAGGGCACTGTCTCTTCAAGCTGAATAAAATATCAATGTCGGATTAAAAAATAAAATTTTTTTGGTAACAATAGACTGAACTTAAAAGCTACTACGTACGTAACTAAAATATTCATTCCCATGGCATTCCTTGTCTAAAATGGTGATTTTTGGATACATCACTGGCTTCATGGAGTAGGCATAAAATGTGGCTATTACTCCTCATGAAAATCCTAATGATATGTTCATACAACAGGATGTAAAAAATACTAATAAGTAACACATTTACAACAGCAATGCCTTAATATTTACTGTATAAATAACTGGGATGTATTTCTTACTTTATTTTCTATTTCAAATCTTGAAAGAAAAGAATGCTGTTCCCCATTTCCAATTCACCAGAACATTTCGCCAGCATACAGCCAAATTTCTATGCATTTTTGGAGCATTTGTTTCTCCTAATCCAGCATATATCTTTAAAAGTATGTGCCCAAAAATTCATGTCATTTCTGTTTGCTTCCACTCATCATCTGAAGAATCAGAGGAAGTGGTATGACACGAAGATCAATTCCTTCGCCTTTTATTTGACGGAGTGTGAGCAGGGGAGGAGGGTTTGGAATCGCGGCCTCTCTTACCTGGTCTTCTGGGAGTTTCATCGTCATCATCTCTGATATCGCGGATTCTGTCTGGTCGAGAGCCTGATTTGGCAAAGAACAACATTAAATGTTGATTCAGCAGAGTATGTAACACTAATAAAAACTGATTTGGCAAAGAATAACAAATTAAAGTGAAGGGCCAATTAGCAATGTTGGAACTACTAATGCTTATCTCCAGTCCTTTTTCACCAATTTACTTTTATATTTCTTGGGAATTGTAGTTACAGTATATGCAAGAAGTAGGGACAGACTATTCATTAATTAGTAAAATAGTTACTTAAATACATAGTTATGGCCTTCAAGGAATCTAGCCAGCATCTATTAGAAACTTCAATAAGTGGTTTAAGGAGCATATGACAATTTTAAATCTATAGCATATTGTTAAGCACTGCATATATAACAAGGAATTATAGGAAGAGAATAACTGTTAAGCAATCATTAAAACCTACTACAGATACAGTCTATTCAACAATAATTTTCCTGAAACATACCTTCATCACTCCTCTCTTTTTCTTTTTTGGGGGGTCTCCCACGACCACGGCTTTCCTTCTCATCGTCTTTAAGGTCTGGCTTACTCCTTTCGTCAAGCAAATCTGAGAATTCTCCATCAGGAAGGCTGAAGTCATTCTCATCGTTGGGGAATGGAAGTCTGTCACTCTCATCCTGTATTAAGGCTTTATTAACTATTTGTACATGGGAAACCAACAGATAAAATTTTCAAGTGCAGACAAAGAACAATTTTTTTTTAATAAACAGTGACAACAATACAGTGTCACCCGTACCATAGCTCAGACTCTGGTATCAGTACCATTGAGAGAATCTGATTTTGAAGATTAGGAGACTTAATGGTTTCAACACACCTAAGGAGTTTGTGTTTAAATAATAAACTTTCTAGTTTGAACACATATACGTATTAGAAATAAGCAGCTGTAGACAGTCATTGAACCACAGCCTCAACAAAGTATCCTCAAGAGTGAGCTGGGTATATCTGATACTGCAGTAACAAAATCTATTCCTCAGTGTTGTCAAACTGATTCACTTTAAGTTAATCTCCAGAGTTGTGTGAACGAAAATAAGTTCTACAAAATGTATTCTCAGGTATTGCAATGCAAAAAAATAACAGAGCATCTAATAAGAATAGCTAGTTACTACCAGTTTCCTGGTCACTGGTCAGTCATTGCAACAGCATCAATCATTTTTAAAAGAATCACACTTGCTGACAGAACTAAACTTTCATTCCTTCTGTTGGGAATTAGAATCTAATACTGGTTCTCTGTTAGGTTGTTTAATGAGTATAAGTATTAGTCTACATGTAGTTCCAGTCAACCAGCTACTGGAATCATGAAATGATTCTCGCACAAGTTTGAGTTCTTACCATTTTTTATCATTAAAATAAAACTATACTTGACTACAGCTTTTGTCCTGCAAATCTTTGGAAAATTGTCTGACTGCATACTTCAAGCATCAAGGGGCTACCCCAATATGAAGTCTGTCTTTAAAGTACCTAGTGTTCTTGGAAAAGGGTACTAGCATATGCTGCCTTCCTGCTTGCAAAGGGTGTGAGCATTTTGGGTGGCTTTTCATCATTACCTTTCTCCAACATGAAGTGCTGTTGACATCAAATTTATAAGACATCATCCCAGCATTGGAAATACTGCGACTGCT